>NC_081521.1:1814712-1854712 GCF_030273125.1 Centropristis striata | reverse complement strand
TAGGAGGCCCCGGGGAAGACCCAGAACACGGTGGAGGGATTATATCTCTCTCCTGGCCTGGGAACGCCTCGGGGTCCCCCAGGAAGAGCTGGACGTTGTGGCTGGGGAGAGGGACGTCTGGAATGCCCTGCTTAGCCTGCTGCCCCCGCAACCCGGCCCCGGATAAGCGGAAGAAAATGGATGGATGGATGGAACTTTATTGACTGTTTGGACAAATAAACTCGACTTCTCATGAAAGCCACAGGTATAAGCTCTCAAATACTGTTTGAATTTCATTTCTATCTGCTACAGAGGCTGAAAAATCTTCTGGTGAATTTCCAGAAAAACTTCAGGTTTTAGGGGGTTCTTTCAAAATCGCCCAGAGGTTTTACAGGCAGTTTTTACAGGCGTTTTAGGCCTAAATGGGTTAATAAAGTAATTTATAATGAAACTCTTATCATTGTTATTCTTATTAAAAGCTAAATTCTCAGGAAAGAACATTAATCTTTATGTGTCATATTATCAGCAAGTATACCCAAAATAAAAAGAGCTGGATCTACGTTAAAGTTGATCCCCAAAACCTAAAAGTATTTCATTTAAATGAGGAAACTTTTCCTCCCTCCCTCCCTGTCTCTCTCCCCAGAGCCGCTGAAGCCTTTGGGCCACAGCTTGTCATCTGTAGTCTGTAAAAACAAAGGGATCATATTTTTTATGGAAATATACCTGTTGTTTCCCGAATATGCAAAGGATTGCTGCGTATGTGAGTGTGACACGATGTTGGTGTAACACTGAGCTACTGTTCATTTTCCGTTAATTCCAGCAGCAGCAGCCAGTCTGAAGGGTCATCATCTCATGAAGCCAGAGAGACAACAAGATGCTGGTGATTTTTCTGCTCCTCATGGCTCCAACAGGTAAGTCTTTCTCTTCTTTTAGATTCACACTACATTGATGTATCACAACTCTTTTATGATGCCCTTCAGTTACATTATAACTGATGTAGAGACTAAAGCAGACTGGTTGAGCACTTTAAAACATTATTAAAAACATATTTATTCTCCTTGCCGTTCAGTCCCAGCGAGGCAAGAATCCTTGGCTTTTAAAAAAAAAACTTTTTTACCCTTTTCTTTTTCTTTTCTATCTCTAACTCTGTTTTTGGATTGAGTTTTTATTACTATTTAATTGTTTTACTGTTTTTAGTATCTTATTGTTTTTATTTATTACTATATTTGTGTATGATTTTATTCTATTTTAATAACTGTACAGCACTTTGGTCAAGTGAGGTTGTTTTTAAATGTGCTCTATAAATAAATAAACATTGACTTTTTTAACTTTGACTTTAGCTATATTAGACTATTCAGACCCCTCTAGAGACTCTTGTTCAAAAAATAGACTTGAGACTTTTGGAGACTCGTTCTGACTTGTTGAGCAGCAGCAGGACATGTTAACCCCTCAGCGTCCAGGCTGCAAATGAATCGCGCATGCGCAAAGTCACGGCTGGCTGTCTTCCAGTCCGTGTCTGTGACGTCGGTAAACTTGTCTACACTGTAATAAATTATTCTGTAGTCATTTAATTTGACTTAATATATTTGATAAAATGTATGAAATATAAATGCGTCCTTTATTTTGAGGCGGTTGTTTAATACATTTTTAATTTCCTGTATTATTACTGTGTGCACTCATTTCTCCATACAGAGGCTCATTGTCCACTCCCCTCAGAATAACTCTTTTTAATCTCGTCCTCAAAGGGAGCTCACTAGTTTCACCTTATTATTAGAGCTTTCCAGAGACGCCGGCTGATATATGAGGCCACTATATTTTAAATTCTAATGAAATAGTTTTGATGAACATGTTGTGATTCACTACAGCGTTGACATTTTACAGCCGTCTTCCCTTCAAATCAATATCAGCATGGTGACAGAGAAACATGTCTATCTGTCTGTCAGAGAGGAAGAAAAAAACTGCTGTTGCCACTGAAACAGACAACATAAAGTTCATCTTTATGGATTCAATTAATGCTGAATTTATCGTGTTGTGGATTCATGCAACAGATATTAATAGCAAGAGTTTATCCTCTTTGTTTATGACGAGTTCCAAACACTGTAAAAAAAAAAAAAAGAAGAAAAAAAGATAAACGATAGCTACTCAATAAAATTAAGGCACGCATTATATTATTAATTAAATCTAACTACGTTACAAGTTGAGTTAATAACAACTTAACAGGAAGTGCCTGTCAATTAAAAACGGACTAATTCTATTGTGTTGGATTCATTCAAAAAATTCTCTTGATTTAGAATTACAGACACATAAAGATTATATTTAATGTGATCAAAATAAGTAGATTCCATCTCAAACATTTTTATATTAAAGTCACTTAATATTGTTGTATACTGCATTAATAGTGTGTGGTTGTCACAAAATCTCACGGCACACCAACCACTGTTATATATTGTTGTATTAAATATTATTGTATTATATTATATTATATATGATTATATTATATGATAGCAGGTATAATGTGTCATCAAACAGAAATAGTCTAAATTGTCCTTGTGTGCAGTACTTGAGTAAATGTACTTTGTTACATTCCAGATTTGACTACAAACACAACGACGCGTCTGAATCCATTAAACTGTAAAGTTACAAAGTGAAGATGTATAAAAAGTTATTTATAGCATGAATGTGATCAGTCTGCATGTGTGTCTCTACAGGCCTGTGTGCTGGACGTCAGTATCATGTCATTAATGAAAAGAAGACTTTTACTGAAGCACAAAGTTACTGCAGAGAGAATTACACAGACCTGGCCACTGTAGACAGCATGGAGGATGTGGAGACCCTGAAGAAAACAACAGAAACAGCAGGAGTTTCCGATGTGAGTTCACTTTCCTCTTTCTCTCCTTTCAAACATGTTTCTGACATCATGTCAGTGACACGTGGGTTTAAAGTTTTACAGTCTGAGATGTAAAACTTCAGAGAAACTTTTAAATGTTTTTTTTACACTGAAGGAGGACGAAGGATTTAGTTCCCCATTGAACGTGTATTATAAGAGATCTCTTAATGTCCAGTATAAACAGCAGCAATTATTACAGGAAGCAGAACCTGTTTCACTGTTCATATGGACACATTAATATTATTATTAATGCAAATATGTGTTTCAGGTCGCCTGGATCGGGCTGCACGATGACGTGAACAGCTGGAGGTGGTCACTGTCAGACACAAGCTTCTACGGACACGGGGAGGAGCAGTTCAGACGATGGTATCCTGGAGAACCAAACAATCAGAAAAGTGGTCAATACTGCACAGCGATGTTTAGTGGTAATGGACTATGGTACGATACCAGATGCACACTCAACAGACAGGCGGTGTGCTGTGATGTGAGAGGTGAGAATATTGATGAGTGAAGGTAAAACAGACCAGTTGAGCTTGTTGACCTCTCCCCTTCTCTGCTGCTCTTTGCCTCTCTGTCTCCAGTTACATGAAGCTCATTTAAAGCAGATGGACGTGAGTCCTGCCTTCATTTCTCTGTTTCTATAAAGAGCTCCATCATTAACAGCTTTATCCCACGTCACTGTCTCAGTCAACAGGGCTGCAAGAAAATGAGTTGATATGCACACAGCTCCACGGTGACTTCAGCTTCATGCTCACATTCATTAACCCTTCTAATGCACAACACAACAAGCTACTTAGCCAAGAAGTTAGCTAAGTAGTTAGCTTAGCAAGCTACTTAGCCAAGAAGTTAGCTAAGTAGTTAGCTTAGCACGCTACTTAGCCAAGAAGTTAGCTTAGCAAGCTACTTAGCTAAATACTTAGCCAAGAAGTTAGCTAAGTGGTTAGCTTAGCAAGCTACTTAGCTAAATACTTAGCCAAGAAGTTAGCTAAGTGGTTAGCTTAGCAAGCTACTTAGCCAAGAAGTTAGCTAAGAAGTTAGCTTAGCAAGCTACTTAGCCAAAAGTTAGCTAAGTAGTTAGCTTAGCAAGCTACTTAGCCAAGAAGTTAGCTAAGAAGTTAGCTTAGCAAGCTACTTAGCCAAAAAGTTAGCTAAGTAGTTAGCTTAGCAAGCTACTTAGCCAAGAAGTTAGCTAAGTAGTTAGCTTAGCAAGCTACTTAGCCAAGAAGTTAGCTAAGAAGTTAGCTTAGCAAGCTACTTAGCCAAGAAGTTAGCTAAGTAGTTAGCTTAGCAAGCTACTTAGCTAAATACTTAGCCAAGAAGTTAGCTAAGTAGTTAGCTTAGCAAGCTACTTAGCCAAGAAGTTAGCTAAGAAGTTAGCTTAGCAAGCTACTTAGCCAAGAAGTTAGCTAAGTAGTTAGCTTAGCAAGCTACTTAGCTAAATACTTAGCCAAGAAGTTAGCTAAGTGGTTAGCTTAGCAAGCTACTTAGCCAAAAAGTTAGCTAAGAAGTTAGCTTAGCAAGCTACTTAGCTAAATACTTAGCCAAGAAGTTAGCTAAGTAGTTAGCTTAGCAAGCTACTGAGCTAAAAAAATAGATATGGGTCATTTTTGACTCATGTTGTGCATTAGAATAGTGACACAAAAAGGGATTTTACTAAAAAATGAAAAAAGGAAAACATAAAATTACGATGTATGATGATCAAAAACAAACTAATTGAGGAAAACCTGGAATACTGAATGATGAAAATAATTTATTGCAAAGATAAAGAACATAAAAACTCTGTTGGGTCACTTTAGATACATGTTGTACATCAAAGGGTTAAGAAACATCAAAAACTGCTGAGAAAAATATTCAGACGCAGAAAAACTCAGATATAAAGTTTGCATCTATGTTGTGTGTTATGGTGCCTCTGTATCTATTTTCAGGGCAGGATGTGACATTTGTCCTCACTAACGACCTCATGAGCTGGACCGAGGCCCAGAGCTACTGCAGAGAACACCACACAGACCTGGCCAGTGTGAGAAACCAGGCAGAGAACCGGAAGGTCCAGAAGCTGGTTCCAGCAGGAAGATATGTCTGGTTCGGCCTTTTCAGAGACTCCTGGAAGTGGTCCGATGGAAGCAGCTCCTCGTTCAGATACTGGCTGACAGGGGAACCCGATAACTGGAATGGGATGACGCAGGATTGTGTAGTAGCAGATTTCAGCTCCTCTGGAAGATGGAGGGACAGGAGATGTTACCTGAAGTATCCATTCATCTGCTCCGGTCCAGGTGAGTGGTAACCCCTGATTCAAACAGTATTTATATTAGATTTAGGTTTACTTTAGCATCAAAGAGAAAATAAAAAACATTTCTGGACAATAAATGTGAACACTCAGGATGCTGGTGTTAATGTGCAGTGTGACCAACTGCAGATAATCAGTTTGTGTTGACTTCAATGTGAGAATATCAACAGATGGAGGAAGTAACTGCTTCTACCTGACTGATAAACCCCTGAACGCCCCCTGGTGGCGGCCTGCAGTATAGCTCTAAACTGACCACAGGCAGGACAAAACTAACTGAGGACACTTTATATCAACAGGATGCTGATTATTATCAGAGCAGAAATCTCTCAACTCATCATGTTTGATCGTCTGTTTAGAAAACAAGTTGAAAGCAAGTGATCAGACATCATCAGCATCAGGTATCTAGAAAGAGTTGAGTCAGGAGCGTATCTGTTTGTGAACATCACACAGCTGACCAAGTCTGACTCTGGACGGTACAGATGTGGTCTGAAAAGAGCTTTGTCTCTCCATCCATACAAGCATTTTGAGATCATTGTCACAGATGGTGAGTTTGTTCTCAAAGTGTAATGAAAACTAATGAGAATAAAAATGTTTATTTGAAGAAAGTTTTTCTTTTCACTGACAGTTGCTGATGTTTTAATACTGATTCATGGTGATAGTATAGAGAAGCATAGCACACAGAGTATCTCCTTCCTCTCATCAGGACTTGATTTGTTTCTGTTGTTCACAGCTCCGACCACTGAGACAACAACACAGAGTTTAGACTCCAGTTCAGGAAGCTCCACACCTCCACCCACTGAGACAACTACACAGGAGACAACAGGAGGTAATATATATATATATATATATATATATATATATACTATAATAATATATGTTTGTACCATGGTCTGGGTGAACAACTGACTCTGATTGGCTGCAGGGTGCCTGTTAATTCCTGACAATGGCCAATTGTCTCTTTCAAACCTATTATTGGGCTGCTCACATCCATAAACTTTGCTACTGGTTAAAATCTTCTGGACCCTCTTGGTGTAAATTGGAACTATCATCCTGTAAGAGATCTTCCATACCTGCTTTACTTTATTCATCTTTACCTACAAAACCCTCTTTATATATTGAGGATCAAGTCGTTCTTAACACACTTAAAATCTGGTTTCAATTTAGGCGGCATTTTAAATTTGTAGCTGCATCTTCCTCAAGTCCTATAAATAACAACCATTTATTTCCTCCATCACTTTCGGACCCAACATTTTCAATATGACGTGACAAGGGTATTACACAATTCAAACATTTGTATGTAGGTGGTGTATTGGATAGTTTTGCCAATTTATCATCTTGCTACGGCCTCCCTTTTAATCATCTATTTCGCTATTTTCAAACTCACAGTTTTGTTACTAAGTGTTTCCCTAATTTCCCTTCTTTACCGCCGGAACAGCAATGGGAAAAAAATGTTATCATTTACTCCTCATCACAGAGGAATCACTTCAAAGTTGCACAATATTATTTTGGCTTTTAGCAACCACTCAAATGTTAAACTCAAGAGTGCATGGGAAGGGGAACTGGGAATACAAATATATGAGGAGTCTTGGGAACAAGCCATATGAGGCTAAAATCTACCACTTCTTGTGCACGTCTTGGACTTATTCAATTTAAGCTGGTACACAGGGTGCATTTCTCCAAGTCTAGACTGTCTGTACTATATCCAGAAGTGGAAGACAAATGTGATAAATGCTTTGGCTCTTCTTGTCACCTCAGCCGCATGTTTTTTCTTTGTCCTGGTCTGAAAGATTTTTGGGCGGGTTATTTTATAATTATGTCAACTGTTCTTGGTGTAAATCTCCAACCTTGCCCTCTGATTGCTATATTTGGGATTCCCAACCCCTCACTTGCACTCAACTCTATGCAAAAAGATATTATAGCTTTCCCATCCTTACTTGCAAGACATTTATTATTGTTACACTGGAAATCTGCTGAATCTCCTTCTATTTCCCGTTGGCTTAAAGACATCATGTTTTTTTTTAAGCTTGAAAAAATTAAATATACATTAAGAGGAAGTACAGTCAAATTTTTTCACAAATGGCAACCTTTTATTTCCTATTTCACTAATTTAGAGTGTTTTTGTTCATTTTCGTTTGTGTATGTGTATATGTGACTGTTTACATGTACATATATGTATAAAAAATAAGAAAAGGATAATTGTATTCCTGTAATTGGAAATTTCTTATTGTATTTTTCAATAAAAATATTTTGGAAAAAAAAAGAAGTCCCAAAAACAAGTTGAAAGCAAGTGATCAGACATCATCAGCATCAGGTATCTAGAAAGAGTTGAGTCAGGAGCGTATCTGTTTGTGAACATCACACAGCTGACCAAGTCTGACTCTGGACGGTACAGATGTGGTCTGAAAAGAGCTTTGTCTCTCCATCCCTACAAGCATTTTGAGATCATTGTCACAGATGGTGAGTTTGTTCTCAAAGTGTAATGAAAACTAATGAGAATAAAAATGTTTATTTGAAGAAAGTTTGTCTTTTCACTGACAGTTGCTGATGTTTTAATACTGATTCATGGTGATAGTATAGAGAAGCATAGCACACAGAGTATCTCCTTCCTCTCATCAGGACTTGATTTGTTTCTGTTGTTCACAGCTCCGACCACTGAGACAACAACACAGGAGACAACAGGAGGTAATATTTATATATATATATATATAATAATAATATATGTTTGTACCATGGTCTGGGTGAACAACTGACTCTGATTGGCTGCAGGGTGCCTGTTAATTCCTGACAATGGCCAATTGTCTCTTTCAAACCAGGAAATAATAATAAAAATAACAATAATAATATTAATAATGATAATAATAATAATAATAATAATAATAATAATAATAATAATAATAATAATGCTAAGAAAAGACCGAATGCCAGTGTCTTCGTCTTTGTCTTTTGTCTTTTTTTTTTAATACAACATTTGTTGATCATTTATTTGGATGTGAGCTGGTTGGGATCAGACGGCCACGTTGTGATGTTCATGTCACGTCCAATTTTACTCTCCACCATTTCTAAACATAAACATACACATAGTTTTAACCCTGCAGTGTTTGAAAGAGCCAAAGGTCTTCATCTAAGCTGTGAAAAGTGGCAACACGTGGGAGGCCTGGGTTTGAGCAGTCAAAGAGTCTGTAAAATGAACTTTTCTCTTTTTAACCTCACACAGATCTGTGGATGATTGTGGTCGTGAGTGTTGCCATCATCATCTTCATCATCGTCCACATCTCAGAGCTGGCACTGATGATAATCTGTTATCGGAAGATCTCAAGCAGGAAAACCAAAGACTGTGTGAGGAAAACAGGCAGCACAAACATGGAGGTGACTTTCTTTAACCCTTTCTTATTCTCACTGCTGCCTGAGATGAACCTGTGCATGATAATCAAAATAATCATTGTTAAGAGATTGTTTTTAGTGAAACACTCTCTATACTGAGCTCTACTGTTACTGTTGTCCCTCTGATGATGGCAAACACACTGCAAAAAAGCCAACTTGTGTTTTTTGGCCTAAAACAGTGATTTAAGTTGGTAAAACTTGGAAATATAAATGATTGACATTTAGGGCAATAATGTAAGTTAGCACAACAAAGGAAGCCAGTTGTCTGCTCAAAAACAAGTTGGTGAGTTGTTGTTACTTATATCTTTAAGTTGGGGTTCACAACAAGGGACAATAGTTCTGATAACTCTTATTTCTTTGTTGTGACATGCGGGAAAGCGGTGAAATTCGGTCATTAGCGAAAGCTAGCGGCTAACTGAAGCTAGCGGCTAACTGATGCTAGCGGCTAACTGAAGCTAGCAGCTAACTGATGCTAGCGGCTAACTGATGCTAGCGGCGCTGCTTGTTACAGCTCCAAGAGTAGCCATTAGCGTATCAATGCTAACTCAAAATTGTGGTCGCAACATTAGCTGACATTTCATAGCGGCGTTACAATCGTGCCAATTCAGCACATTGCAGAAGTTAGGATTAAAAGTTATTACAATGTAAAATTATAAGTTAGTACAACTTACAGTTGAGTTGACAAAAATCTGAATTCAGAGTTGAGCAAACTCAAAAACAAGACTTAAAATATTTAGTTTAATTGTCCAACTTAAAATTTTATCGAAGTTTGTTGCCTTGAAATTTTGAGTTCACCCAACTTTTCTTTTTTTACCGTGCATATCTTGAAACTGTTTGACTGACTGAGTCAGATTTAAATCTAGAAGAGGTATAAACAGGTCAATTAAACAGGAAAATACAAATGAATATAGTGATTTTGGAGTTCTCAGAAAATGGAAGCAGTAACGATGAACTCAAGTAGTGACTATTCTCACAAGAAATTGTCAACAGAGCCCAAACCACTTCTGAGGTATAATCCACTTTCTTTCCTCAAAGTTTGTACTAAATATATCTCAGCAGACAGCTTTAGTCTCCACCTTCATGCACAAAGCAGTTGCACCCAGAGGTTTTTATTCCTTTCTCCTGCTGTCTCAGGTCGTCTCTGTCAAATATCTGATTGTTTGTTGGTTTGTCTCCTCAGCTCTATGCCAACTATCCTCCAGTCGATGCAGATGAAGACTCCACCTACGAGAGTATCGATCCAGTGGGCAGGGACCAGAAGCAGATCCACCATACACCCCCATAAGCCTCCAGAGTCCTGAGCCCTGTACTACGAAGCTAGATTTGATGGTTATTGAGGTAACTTCAGCTCTAACCCTGGGTGTTTGGTATCATGAAGGTGGTTCTCTTTTAATCTGGCTAGATCACCATGGCAACTCATGCTGAGAAGCTAACCTGGTTGGGACCAGGTTATGTTCTAGACAAGAGATCAGCGTCTATAAAAGCCCCGCCTACTGACCAATCAATTCTCCTTGAAAATGGCGTCACCTTTTTGGGCCGCAGGTCTCTGAGGAGGGCGAGAGTTTTTCGAGGCCGACAAAACCCGTTAGAGACCCAGAAGAATATTTATATGAGAAATACAGATCTACTATCTGGCCCACTAGAAATTTAAACATGTTGAGTCGTAACGTAACGTTAATATCACCAAACGGAGCCGTGCAGTTACAGTCGAGTTAATGTGTGTAACATAGCTGCAGGAAATTACTCTCACGTAAAATAAGTTAGCATACATTAATACTTCACTAAATTATTAATCAGTGTGTTTACATTAATACTTCACTATATTATTAATCAGTGTGCTTACATTAATACTTCACTATATTATTAATCAGTGTGTTTACATTAATACTTCACTATATTATTAATCAGTGTGCTTACATTAATACTTCACTATATTATTAATTAGTGTGTTTACATTAATACTTCACTATATTATTAATCAGTGTGTTTACATTAATACTTCACTGCATTATTAATCAGTGTGACCTTTACTGGCATATGAAATACTGTATAATTCCTTTAAAACATAACATTATCACATTATGTTATATGCTTTATAATGATTTGCTGATGTCCGTTTTAAACTGCTGGTATTACAGCTAATATAGTACTGATTTGAAAATGTCTATTAGCCTGTTCATTCAAGATAATAATAATAATGAATCCACACTTGTTATTTTCTTCCAAATGTAATCACATGTCTTATTTAGAGCAACAGTATTGCTTTGAGCTGTAATAATGATTCATATTCTTCATAGAAGTGGGTGGAAGGCGATTGTTTTTGTCCGCTAGTTGAGTCAAACGATGCTCCAACGGCCCTTTATGTGAACACACACAGAGCCTGAAGAGGAAAGCCTGGCTTCACTCAGATACTTGAGAACCACCTTAGTGATACCACTTATCCCTGACTGCGGTTGTTAGGCTTAGTGAAGCCAGATCACCACAACATATCCTGGCTATGTTGAAGTGGCTTCGTAGTCCAGGGCTCAGCTTCTACTGACTGCACTGCAATCAGGAGAAAAACATACACGGAAAAAAACAGCAACTTTTCTGAATTATTTTATGCCAGGCGAATATTGCCAAATTGTAGAATGAGTTTGTACTTCTTAGATGCATTTTGCTGGAATTAGCTCATAGTTTCTTGTTCATTATCTTCTTCTATTGTGACACATTTCATATAATATTAACTTGTATTATAGGTAAAAGAATTATTTGAGACAGTCCTTTCCTTAAAAAACGACCCCACAAGCCATTTTCTCAAGCAGCTTATCATGACTCATACTATTGACATTTATTGCTAAGCTGCGACCTCTGGTGGCCGTAATAATTATGCAATTTAAAGATCAGACGGATTGGTCAAACAAACACAGGACTTTGACTCAGGAGACCAGTGTTTGTGTCCCATTTAGGACTAATAGTTGAAGTCATGTGCTACTTCACTTTTGAAAGTAAGTGCATGAAAATACAAAAGTGAAGTAACCCAAGAAATGTACTTATTTTAGTCAAACCATGATCTTTTCTGAACCTTAAAGGTGATGTAAACAACATTCACAACATTAATAAAGCAGCAAACAACAATTTGCTCTGCAAAGATATAAAGATTATGAATGATTTTAAATTATTTTTCTCATCAACTAAAATAAAACGCAAGCTAGTAATAAAGCAAGAAAGAGGTGGGTTTTGAGTTGACTTTTGAAAGACGGCAGTGAGTCGGCGTTTCGGATGGCCAGGGGGATGGAGTTCCAGAGGGTAGGGGCAGCAATGGCAAAAGCTCTGTCCCCTATGGTGCGGTATTTGGTCCTGGTGATGGTGGTGAGGGTGTTGGCGTCAGAGGAGCGTGTTCGGTGGGGGTGAATGGGGCGATGGAGGAGATCTGTCAGGTATGAAGGGGCAAGGTTGTTTAGGGCTTTGTAGGTGGTGAGGAGGATCTTGAAATATATGCGTTGTTTTACGGGAAGCCAGTGAAGTTGACGGAGGATGGGCGTGATGTGTTCTCTGGAGGGGGTGTGGGTGAGCAGTCGGGCAGTGGAGTTTTGTACATATTGTAGTTTTTGAAGGACAGTGGAGGGGAGGCCATACAGGATGCTATTGCAGTAGTCGAGTCTGGAGGTGATGAAGGCATGAATTAGTGTTTCAGCGGCTGAGAAGGAGAGAGTGGATCGAAGGCGTGCTATGTTACGGAGGTGGAAGAAGGATGTTTTGGTGACGTTGTTTATGTGTGACTTGAAGAAGAGTGCGGGGTCCATGTAGATGCCAAGGTTTCTGACCAGGGGGGAGGGAGTGACAGAGTGACCATCGATACAGAGTGTGAAGTTCTCGGAGGTGGGGAGGGTGGATTTTGGGCCGAAGATTATAATTTCAGTTTTACTGCTATTGAGTTTGAGGAAGTCGTGGTCCATCCAGGTTTTTATGTCGGTGAGGCAGTTGGTGAGGGTGGAGAGAACAGTTGGAGTGATGGTTTTGGTGGTGATGTGGAGTTGAGTGTCGTCGGCATAGCAGTGAAAGTGAAGTCCATGGCGGCGGATGATGTGACCAAGTGGGAGCATGTAGAGGATGAAGAGGATGGGGCCAAGCACTGAGCCTTGGGGGACTCCGTGTGAGACAGGGGTGTTGTGGGGTGTGGGATGTGTGATGTTTATTGCGATGTAGTGAAATCTTTCAGACAGGTATGAGTTGAACCAGGAGAGGGCGGAGTCAGTGATGCCTATGGATGTCAGGCGGCTGAGGAGGATGGAGTGGTTGACGGTATCGAAGATGTCTCGCTTTCTACTGTTTTGATTTATTCCCCTTCATTTAAGTGCTTGCTCCTTTAAAAAAAAAAATGTTTATATACATGTCTTGTGATTTAAATAAAATGAACTACACATAATTGGGTCATTCCAGAATTCGAGGACAATTTACTGACCGAAACACTATATATATGCTATATATTTGAGAAATACAGGTAATTAACCATCAAATAATTATGTCTGTCCAGCTCAGGACTCAAAGTGACACTTTTTATTAGGTATTTTATATATTGTGTACCCTGCTTAGCGCAACCCTGTTACCAATACTCAGGAACCTGTAAAAGTATTACATAAAATGTTGTTGAATATGTCCTTAAGCAGTAAGTAAAAAAATGTCATTTTCACATAGAATGCACATTTTGTTTCAGATCAGACTTCATATATATTAATTTAAACAACTTCAAAAATCAATCTCGCCCAAACATTGTGATCGTCATGCATGATTTTTAGAAATTTCAGTCTTTATCTATACATTTTTAAGTAAATATTATATTTGCTAAAATTAATAATGAATATTATCATACACACTTCCAAAATGACAATAGGATAAACTCTCATGAGCTGATACAGTCATTTAAGATAATTTTAAGATAAATTACACAGTAACAGGGTTGAAATTAGAGTAACAGGGTTGAATAGACAAATTACTTTTGATTGTAGATTATGACATAAATCTGAAATCTAAAATACAGTAGGCCTAGACTAATACTAATGATAATTTTTAAAACTAGCTTTTGTTAAATTATATGTACAAATTTGATTTTACGATTGATAACACTGATTGTCTCCTCTGAGTGAACTTAAAGAGATTCAACCCTGTTACTATAGTTCAAGCCTGTTACTCTAATTACAGTAACAGGGTTGCAAATTCGTACTAATGTTAGCTGTTTAGCAGAAAAAAGATGCTAGCTATGGAATGTACTGTTACTGTAAGGTTGAGAACAAACCTAGTTATTTAAAGGAACAAAGAAAACTTTAAAAATATTTTGCATTATTCTGGTAATATGAGTAACAGGGTTGCATTGCTTAGAGGGACACACTCGACCAAGGCCAATGAAATATAAAAAATATGAAAAATAGAAGAGAGGACTTACCTTTTGTCTACCCATGCTATTAGCTAATAGCTTGATGATGCAATTTCTTTTGTGCCATGTGTCTCATACTACTTCTTCTTCTTCTCTGCTAAAAAGGTTTTGGTAACAGGGTTGCGTGGATGTTGTGGGACACAACTTTAATGCAAAATTGGTTTTATTTAAAATATATTATGATTAAATAAAGTGTTTTTACACTTACAAAATACATAAATCAACAAAATCATTAAAAAAATAAAAAATGTAACCTTACTTTAACCACTTTATTTGACATGCATGTTGGCCATCAAGAGGGTGGGACAAGAGAAAAAGGCAATTTTAGGGGGTGTTTAGAGTAATTTCATATTTTAAATAATATTTTGGAACCAGTTTTTGTATTACTCTATTCATATTTTGTCTCAGAGTAATTATAATTTTCTCCACAAATGGACGTTTTGGAATTTTATGCATGATTTATTTGAAAATTAATGGGTGGGACATAAAATGTCCTCCAATTCTGGAATGACCCAATTATTTATGTTTGTATATAACCCCTGGATCTTGTTTTCTTGTTTTTTCACTTAAAGTCTCTTGATTTATCTATTCTGTATTATGTGTGTTCTCTGAGAGTTTGTATGGTGTGAATAAAAAAAACCTGCAAAGACGCCACTCGTTTGGAATAATTGTAAACTATATTTCTATGTTTTTTTCCATATTAGATATTTACACAGCTAAAAATAACCTTTAACATTAAGAAAATTAATGTATTGAAATGGTTTTGACAGTTTGGCTCTCGCTGCCTGTTCTCGCGAGACTTTAGGTAACTGTGAAGCTTTCAGGGCTCCTGGGAATTTAACAGCGTAGCTTCCGGTGTTACGGATCAACTCGTAACCTTGGTAACCTGCGACACTCTGCTCAATCCGTCTGCGGTTGTCGTTGTCACGGCACCTGTTGAAAACAGCTTTAAACTTTAAAATGTGTCATCTACGTGATAGATGCATAATCAAACAGAATCCAAAGATTAAAGTTGACTTTTTAATGAAAAACTAAAGAAAGAGGGCCAGCTGAGTATTCTCTTCCTGTTTACCAAACCCGCCGTAACACCAGGCTGAGAAGGTGAACCGGAGGGAGATAGCTGCTGTGTGTCACAGCGCGGAGCTTAAAAAGAGTCGAAGAAATGACTTTTTAAAAGTCTCAACAGTGAATGAAGTTGACATATTAACAAATAACCCCGAAAAGTCTCCGTACAGAAGTTACCGGACGTCAGGAGTTCCCTTTTCTTTATAATTGTCACATCAACTGCATCAGTAAGTTAAGCTAACGTTAGCGCGTTAGCTAGTTTCAGTTATTTTCAGTTGAAAGTAACATTTTAGTATTTTTACTTTGTGAATTTCAAGTATGAGAAGAAATGTGACTTCAGATGTAAGATCTGTGTTAATATATGAGTCATTTACTTACAATTTTGGTAGTACTCGGATAACTTTTAGTTGTAACCCTATAACATTCAAAAAAGGACTGATAACAACAATAACAATAACTTAAAAAATGTGGTCTATTCTTTTTGATTTGACTGTGGGCATAGTAGTGTATCTCAAATATTAGGGCTGTAAAGTCCTAAATTCTTTGAATATATCACTTTATTGACATTTTTAGGCAAGAAAGTAGCCGTTTAGATCCCCAGTGCGGCGTTAATTTGTCTAAATACCAGCTGTTTACAATTTTGTTGCGCTCCTCAAGCTAGCCGTCGTGAGCAACGCACTTCCGGTTACATTCACAAAAATAAAACGCCTGTTGAACCTGATAATGTAATAAATTCCTGTTAATGTAATAACCCCGTTAATGTAATAAAAATCTGCACTTGAGTCCTTTGAAAATGTAATAAAACCTGATAATGTAATAACTTCCCAATAATGTAATAAAGTGCATTTCCCAATAATGTAAAACACTTTTAACCAATAATGTAATAAAGTATTACATTAATGGGAGGTTATTACATTATCAGGTTAGCCTTCATTTCGCAAGTCCTGATAATGTAATAACTTCCCGATAATGTAACTAAGTGCAGCAGACCACCCATTACTTGAGTTCAAGTGGTGATACTGTGTATCAACTCTAGCTCAAGAGCTCTATCGCCACCAACAGGTCAAAGTTGAATGTTTATTAACTTTTGACCCGTTCATCCGTTTTTCACCAACGAGGTATCCATGACACACGAATGCATTCAAAAGCTTCTTGAAATCTAAAGGTGCTTGGTTGTGACAACCAATCACACTTCATGGCTATGTCGCCAAACAGGAAGTTAGCCTATTTCTCAGCAACCCTTTAACATATCTTAACCAAACTTGGTATATAGAGTCATGACGTCATCCTGGGAACACCTAAACAATTTGGTGAACTTTGACATCTAGGGGGCGGTGCAATATCGAAAATGTGTTTTAACTCCTATATCTTCACATAAGTGGATTGCAAACTTATTTTTCAATGTCTGGTGATATTGCCAGACCTCTCCAAATAGCTCCTAAACTATTTTGCACATCAGAATTTGGCTGCCATTCTGATCTTTGAGCATCCTGGTGTTAAACTTTAACTCTTATTGACATTAAACAGGCTTAGAACCTAGGAAAAAAACCTGGTCTCAACCAGCCTTGGTGCCATCCACTATACATGCCCCTTCATCATTGCTTGCAGCTTTTATACGTTTTTGGAATGGATTATTTTGTATTTCAAACTATATGTAACTACTTGTGCCTAGTGCTTTCAGAACATTTTCACATAATCAACAGCAAGATTAGGCTACATAGCACTGCTCAAACAGTGCAGTAACACTTTACTTTTTACTAAGTACATAGGTTGGATACATTGTATTAGGGGCCCTGTAAAATAAAGTGTTACCAACTGTGTTCTGAGCTCGTTAAATATCACAGGCAAATTGCAGTGGACTCCAAATGCAACAATTTTGTATTTGTTTATTTATTTAATTTTAACACACAGTAAAAGTAACCTATATCCAGAAAAGCCAGTAATATATAGTGTTACCAACAGTGCTCTGAACTTGTTAAATATCACTGGCAAATGGATGCAACAATTTTATATTTGTTCAGATAATTTCGACATACAACAAAAGCAACCTATCCAAAAAAGCAACCTCATTTTAAAGCCACCATTTTATAACTTCTTTATGGTTGATGTCTTCATCATGGCTATTTTGAACATGGATTTGAACTTTCTTTTGGCATCCATATACTGAACTGGTGTATAATCCATAAACCAATAGTAAATAGACAATGTATTATCGTTATTGAATGTGAATATTATATGAAATAATTTCACTAACCAAAGCCTCATTTGCCCTCCATGTTTTAGTAGATAGACTAATTGAAGTAAATATAGAATATAAAATACATTTATAATAAAACAAGGGACTTTATACACTGGACTGGAGCTATCGATGAGCCTTTGGCACCAGCATATAGTTAGAAAAACTATGTAGGTAATGCAATACTTGTAATGTAATACTATATTTTTGATTATTCGTATTAGTAGTCATAATATATTACTGGAGATGATTAAAGACAATAATAGTAGCAATAATAATAACAACTAGAAACAATTAGAGTGGATGCAATATACTGGCTAAAATGTTGCTATGTTGCTGAGCTCACTAAGCTAGCTGCTTAATTTGAAACACGTGCATCAAGGACATATAAGGAGAGACCTTTGACCTTCATCATCAAATCAATTAATCTTTAAGTCCCTACAAACACTCACACCAAATTTGAAGCACTTGCACCAATGCATTCTGGAGATACTGCACTCAAGATTATCATGGCTGTCAGAGAGCCAAATGGTTTTGAATTTTAAAAAGCTGTTTGACACATTTGTTCAACTTGGTCTGAAGATCATATGCTAAGTTTCATGAAGATTGAACAGAATATGTGGCCCCCTAGAGGTCAAAGGTCACCAGATGTTTTGGGTGTCCCCAGGATGATGTCATGAGTCATATGATGATGTCATGATGTCATATGTACCAAGTTTGGTTAAGATATGCTAAAGGGTTACTGAGAAATGGGCTTACTTCCTGTTTGGTGACCTCACTATCAAGTTTGATTGGCTGTCACAGCCAATTGCCTTTGAATTTCAAGAAGATGTTGAATGCATTTGTGTGTCATGGTCTGAAGATCATCTGGGCCAAGATTAGAGAAGATAAGACAAAATTTGTGATAAGAGAGGCCTTTTAAAGGTTTTTGATCAAATCAAAGATGGTGGAAAATCCAATATGGCCGAAAATCCCCATTGAGGATGCATTGAGCTCGGATTGGCCCAAGGTTCCAGTGATACCTCGTTTGTGAAAAACGGATGAACGGGTCAAAAGTTAATAAACATTCAACTTGGACCTGTTGGTGGCGCTAGAGCTCTTGAGCTAGTGTTGCCTACACAGCATCACCACTTGAACTCAAGTAATGGGTGGTCTGCTGCACTTTATTACATTATCGGGAAGTTATTACATTATCAGGACTTGCGAAATGAAGGCTAACCTGATAATGTAATAACCTCCCATTAATGTAATACTTTATTACATTATTGGTTAAAAGTGTATTACATTATTGGGAAATGCACTTTATTACATTATTGGGAAGTTATTACATTATCAGGTTTTATTACATTTTCACTGGACTCAAGTGCAGATTTTTATTACATAAACGGGAATTTATTACATTATCAGGTTCTACAGGGCAAAATCAAAAGTATTCAAAAATAGGCTCAGACCCCAGAGGGTTAACACTGTTGATTTCATGTTTAAGATTGCCATTTTATTCCATATTTTACCGTATAAATAAAAAGTTTTTCTGTCAAAAGAAACGCTGTTCTGCCATATAATTGATAAGAAAATACTTTATAAATGACAATGCATAAATTAAAGATTTTACCATTAAATATTACAGTATATTTCTGTTAGGGATATGGTGTTTAGTACATTTAACAGTGTGAATGCAAAATGCAAAATGCAAAATGAATGCAAAAATTACAGTGATGGCTTGTATATATATTACAGTACATTTTTGTTACAAACATGCTGCCAGTTATTTTACAGTGGAGTACAGTGTATTGTTTTTTTATTTAATGTAAAAAAAATACTGAGATTAAAAAGTCATAGTTTTGATTGGAAAAAAGTTTAAATAATGAGATGAAAAAATCAATTATGAGATAAAAAGTGGAAGTCATAAAATAAGAAACTCTTAAAACAAGATGAATTATCTAGCACTTCTAAATCTAAAGTTGTTTTTTTTTTTATCTTGGTAAGAAACAAGAAGCTTTTATTTATCTTGTTTTAAGAGTTAATTTCTTATTTTAAGTGTTCAACATGCTTATTTCTAGATTTAATAATCTTAATTTAATAAATCTTGTCAAGGTAAATTATCTGTCCATGCAGCAAGATCATTTCCCTCAGATTTACTGTTTGATCTGGTTTTTAGACTAAACACCTTTTTTGCACTACATATTAAAAATCTTTTCTTTTTGCTCTTATGCTGGGCTTCCACCAGAAGATGTCCCCAGTCCCAGACTAGAAGCTTAAAGTCTTTAGTCATCTAGGAGTTTTACTGGAGTCACGGCGCTCCGTCATCTCCATGGTTCAGTTTAAGTAGTAATCTGTTTCATATCAGTCTTTCCTAGTCTTGGTTTGGATCATTTCAACGTGTTTGATATTATATCAAGTCTCAGTGACGAATCACAATCACCAACCAATAGATGAGCAGGGAAAGGTCCTGGTTCAGACTGGTTCCTGACTGGTTCCAGACGGGTTCCAGAGTGGTTCCAGAGTGGTTCCAGAACGGTTCCAGACGGGTTCCAGACTGGTTCCTGACCGGTTCCAGACTTGTTCCAGACCGGTTCCAGACTGGTTCCAGACCGGTTCCTGACTGGTTCCAGACTGGTTCCTGTCTGGTTCCTGACTGGTTCCAGACTGGTTCCTGACTGGTTCCAGACCGGTTCCTGACTGGTTCCAGACTGGTTCCTGACAGGTTCCTGACTGGTTCCAGACCGGTTCCAGACTGGTTCCAGACCGGTTCCAGACTGGTTCCTGACTGGTTCCAGACTGGTTCCTAAATGGTTCCTGACCGGTTCCTGACCGGTTCCTGACTGGTTCCAGACTGGTTCAGACTGGTTCCAGACTGGTTCATGACTGGTTCCAGACCGGTTCCAGATCGGTTCCAGACTGGTTCAGACTGGTTCCAGACTAGTTCCTGACTGGTTCCAGACCGGTTCCAGATCGGTTCCTGACTGGTTCCTGACTGGTTCCAGACCGGTTCCAGATCGGTTCCAGACTGGTTCCAGACCGGTTCCTGACTGGTTCCTGACTGGTTCCAGACGGGTTCCTGACTGGTTCCAGACTGGTTCCTAAATGGTTCCTGACCGGTTCCTGACTGGTTCCTGACTGGTTCTAGACCGGCCAGTAAAACCACTTCCACAGGAAAAAGGAACATCACAATAATGTTAGTAAGCTCAGTCCTAAATAAAAATATAGTGATGTCATATATTTATGGCCACAAGCGGGATTTTGGGGGCGCTGTTTCTTAGTAAAGAGAACAGTAAGGAGACCCAGTTAGAATGTATCAATAAATGTAGGCCTATACATAAATAAGTAATAAATAATCGGTAATTAATGTATGATTAACTAAATGAAAGGTGATAGAGCTGATAAATATAATTATTCAATTAAAAACATAATTAAATAGGACATAAATGTATATGATGAATTCATTTCTAAATGTTCCTTCCTTATATCTATTTTTACTGTAAAATAATAAACTTTTCATGTGATAAAAACAGAAACCCTTTTTCAGCTTTGTGAGGGGTATTTTGTGGCGTCTATTCTTCTTTTTTTTTTTTTTTTTTTCAACACAAACCACTGAGTCACACACGAGAGCAGCTGGAGCCAAAAGCTGCTTCTCCTCCATTTTTCTAAGTTTTTACTTCGAGCATGATGAGGAAAAAATTGCATGGTAGGTAAAAAATGCTTATTGGAAATCTAGTTGTAGTCTTGTGAATAGTGACCCTGCAAGATTCACAGTCAGTCAGTGTGAGACTAAAAACTCTCAACACTCGTCTTTAGATGTGAGCTGAGAGTCCTGCAGGAGTCTTTTCAAAGTCTTCTGGTTTATAGGGAGCATTAATTTAATAAACCTTGTCAAGGTAAATTATCTGTCCATGCAGCAAGATCATTTCCCTCAGATTTACTGTTTGATCTGGTTTTTAGACTAAACACCTTTTTTTTGCACTACATATTAAAAATATTTTCTTTTTGCTCTTACTTTGTCTTTATGTCTGGGTTTTATCGTTCCCGTTTGAATTTTCAGCAAAAGACACAAAAAGACACAAAATCACTAAAAAAAAAAAAGACACAAAATCATCATCAATCTGCCTGTATACACCACTTGTGTGGGTTTTTTTTTTTGTCATTTTGTGTCTTTTTTAGTTATTTTATGTCTTTTTTGGTCATTTCGTGATGATTTTTTTGGTCATGTGTCTTTTTTTGGTCATTTTGTGTTTTTTAGTCACTTTGTGTCATTTTTTTGATCATTTTGTGGGTTTTTTAGTAATTTTATGGGGTTTTTTTCTGCATTTTGTGCCTTTTTTTGTCATTTTATTTCTTTTTTTAGTAATTTTGTGTCTCTTTTTTTTACTCATTTTGTGTCTTTTTGTGTCTTTTTTTAGTAATTTTGTGTCTTTTTTGGTCATTTTGTGTCTTTTTTAGTCCTTTAGTCCAACATGAAATGTGATTTTGAAATCTTTTTTTTTTTTACTTTCAAAACACTATCATGCCCAATAAAGAATTTTAAATGTTGCAAATGTGAACAAAGAAAAAAAATGAATTTTCAGCATTATTTGGTCACACTAACCTGACATTGATTTGACTGGATTGTTTACGAATGAACGCTGCTTTACAGCAGGAAAAACCAGAGAATTGAAGAGAACAAAAGAAGAAAAGGACTAGTTGTACCTGAGGAAGAGGAGGACAGGTGAAACCAATCAGTGGAGGGAAATCACACAAAGGGGGAGAAGGAGGGAGAAGGTAAGTATGCATGACGAGACTTTAACTTAGCATAAAGATCTCAAGACAACAAAGACTAAACATGAAACTAAAATGAGGCTTGACAGGAAACACTGAACATCAACATGAATAAAATGAACACATGTCCAACAGCAGCAGGTCGGACAGGAAGAAACAAAGAGCTGCAGGAGCAGAAACAGAAAGCAGACTGAAGGAAGCAACAGAACAGGGTCAACAACAGGTAAACAGGCCAAGGTGTCTCTGTTTGAACCTTTACAGGACAACAACAGTTATTTATAGATAACAATAACACTCCCTGTTAACACAATAAACAACTTTCTGAATTGCATAGCTACCAACCTGGTCTCACAGAAATCCGTGAAATAGCCACGGATTTCGCTTAACTCAAAATCCGTGGAATAGCCACGGAATCGCTCAAATTTCTGTGAAACTGACACGGATTTGGCTACAATGCAAGTTAATGACAGTCATATCCCGTGGCTATTCCAACATACAAAGTGATTATGTACATTCACTGAGTGAATATTTAGAAAATAAAACATATATTTCTCGCTAGAAATGTGATCAAAATCCATTTTTATGCAGAAACTCAGTCAAAATATTGATTTTTCACAAAAAATGAGAGAACTGTCCGCCATGTTTTTTGTTCTGACCGCCGGGACCTTGAAGGTCACGTGACTTGGAACAAACCAATAGGAACAAATATCCATGGAATAGCCACGGGATATGATGTCATTAACTTGCATTGTAGCCAAATCCGTGTCAGTTTCACGGAAATTTGAGTGATTCCGTGGCTATTCCACGGATTCCTGTGAGACCAGGTTGATAGCTACGTATATATAGATCAGGGATGGGCAACTTAAATGCTGCAGGGGGCCTCAGTTTATCATGTTCACTACCACAGGGCCACATATAGGAGCATCACTTCACCAGATATGATGAAACTGACATTTTAAATATGTTTACAGTGCAGTAACTTAACATATTTCATGCTCAAATGCATGTTAATAGTAATTATTAATAGTATAAATAGGAATACAAAAGGTTTGAAGCAAATTTTCATTAATCCTTTATTTATTTTTCAATGTCCTTGATAAAAGACTCTGTTTATTTTTCATGTTTCTCTCCATGTTAGAGTATGAATAAACCATGAAAGCGTTGGACATTGCTGCACTGTTAAATATGGATTGATTTTCACATCCTCAGGTTGACTAGACAAACACAAGGGGGGCTCACATCGCAAAGAGCTAAATGAATAAACAGGCTTTGTTTGACCCTTTATAAAAAATAAGAAAAATAAACACTTTTCCTCCAGAGCAAATTAATATTACACACTGATAAATGAGAAATGTGTGCTGTAGTCTCGATAAGGCCAACAGCCGAATAAAAATAAAACAGAGCGGTTTCTGTCTTTTTTTTAGCCCTTTAGTCCAACATGAAATGTGATTTTGAATCTTTTTTTTTACTTTCAAAACACTATCATGCTCAAAAAAGAATTTTAAATGTTGCAAATGTGAACAAAGAAAAAAGTCAGTATTTATTAGTCAGAATAAACTAATTCTAAGGTATTTGTGGTTCATTGAGATTAGATATTTTTACTGGTTTTGGAAAGTTTTGACAAGACAAATTTTCTTGTTCCATTGGCAGATAATTTAGCTATTTTTAAGCAAAATACACCTATTTTTTGTACTTTTTTCTTCTTGTTTTTAACTCTATGGAGTTTTGGGCTATTTTGTCCATTTTTCAATCCTTTTAATCCTGTATACACCACTTGTGACTTTTTTGGTCATTTTGTGTCTTTTTTTGGTCATTTTATGTCTTTTTTGGTCATTTTGTGTCTTTTTTTAGTCATTTTGTGTCTTTTTCTAGTCATTTTGTGTCTTTTTTTTAAGTTATTTTGTGTCTTTTTTTGGTCATTTTGTTGCTTTTTTGGTAATTTTCTCTTTTTTTTAGTCATTTTCTGTCTTTTTGTGTCCTTTTTTTTGGTCATTTTCTGTCTTGACAAGTCTTGACAAGACAAATTTTCTTGTTCCATTGGCAGATAATTTAGCTATTTTGACGCAAAATACACCTAATTTTTGTACTTTTTTCTTGTTTATAAGAGGTGACTTTTTGCAGTGCAGCTTCTCTACTGAAGTCTTCATTAGTTATTACTCCTGCCACCTCCTCTCACTCCTGCTCCTCCTCTTGTTGTTCAGATTCCAGTTTATCCAAGTTCAAACTCCCTCCGTCCCTGCAGCCTTCCTCCATCACTTTATTATACATAATCCACCTGTTGTGCAACTCTCCCAACCAGTTTCATCCAGTTCAGGAGGTGTCAAGAAACCAGCTGCATGTTTAGGAGGCTGCATGCAACCTGTGTGTGTGTGTGTGTGTGTGTGTGTGTGTGTGTGTGTGTGTGTGTGTGTGTGTGTGTGTGTGTGTGTGTGTGTGTGTGTGTGTGTGTGTGTGTGAAGGTTCAGGGTTTCTGTGCTGTCTGACAGCAGATATCTGGTTTTATCCTGTTCCTCGTGTTGCATAAGAGCTCAGGAAGAAGGAGAAAGAGTTGAGAGAGCTGACATCACGTCTTTCTGAGCCTCATTCTGACCATTTTTATAAGTTTTTCTTATATTTCTGGAGTCATTTTTCTATAAAATGAGCAGCTACTGCCGATTGTCTGTTACATCAACTGCAGGACTTCAGTACACTGCAAATTATTTCTTTCTTTCACTGTAAATGATTTGTTTCTTACCAAGATTTTTCAATTAATTGTCTTTTGTTTGTTTTTTTGCTCTTTCAGCCATTTTTTGCAACTTTTAGTCCAGTTTGTTTACTCGCCACATAGAATTTAAAAAGCTGGGAAGCAGAAGATTAATTTGAGATTGAGCTCAGCATTGTGTGTCTAGTCATAATATTAATTAATTAAAATTGTAAAAAAAAAAAAACATTTCTTAAGTTTACGATATTATGATATGAATATAGGAAGTCCATTCCCATGCACAATTATGTTTAATAAGTTGTTTGAGGATTTTTTTGAGTTGATACCATTTATTCTGCAGATTTGGTGCAAAATTTTGCAATTTCTGCTCTATAAAACCAAACTTGTTGTTTTAACTTAAAAATGTGAGTGTCGATGCTGCGAAATAATTTCATGTCAAGACCACAAAGACGATGGTTTTAACTCAAATTAATTTTGCTATTTGAATCAATATTTTAAGTTAAAATTACTTTTTCGCACAAACTTTGTTGTATTGAAAAGGAAAAATTAGTTATGATAACAAACAAGATTTTTTAAAAAGTATTACACAATTTATCTTGTTTTAAGAGTTAATTTCTTATTTTAAATGTTCAACATACTTATTTCTAGATTTAACAATCTTATTTTAAGACATCTCTTGGATTTATTCTGGTTTTAAATTGTTTTATTCTGGTTTTACGTGGTTTTACTCTGGATTTATGTGGTTTTATTCTGTTTTATGTGGTTTTATTCTGGTTTTCAAATGTTTTATTCTGGTTTTATGTGGTTTTATTCTGGTTTCATCTGGTTTTATTCTGGTTTTAAATGATTTTATTCTGGGTTTATGTGGTTTTATTCTGGTTTTATTCTGGTTTTATTTTGGTTTTAAATGGTTTCATTCTGGGTTTATGTGGTTTTATTCTGGTTTTAAATGGTTTTATTCTGGTGTTAAATGGTTTTATTATGGTTGTAAATGGTTTTATTCTGGTTTTAAATGGTTTTATTCTGGTTTTATGTGGTTTTATTCTGGTTTTATGTGGTTTTATTCTTATTTTATGTGGTTTTATTCTGGTTTTATGTGGTTTTAAGTGGTTTGAACTGGTTTCATTCTGGTTTTAGATTGTTTTATTCTGGTTTTAGATTGTTTTATTCTGGTTTTATGTGGTTTCATTCTGGTTTTAAGTGGTTTGAATTGGGTTTTATTCTTGTTTTAAGAGTTAATTTCTTATTTTAAGTGTTCAACCTGCTTATTTATTATAGATTTAATAATCTTAATTTAATAAATATTGTCAAGGTAAATTATCTGTCCATGCAGCAAGATCATTTCCCTCAGATTTACTGTTTGATCTGGTTTTTAGACTAAACACCTTTGTTGCAGTGTGGAACCTGTTAGATAACCAAAATTGGAGCCAGAACGTACACCACATAATGTAGCAGTATGACAACATTATACATTCCCTGCTCTTGTTTATTGATTTTGCTGGTTGTCACAGTGATGAAATTAACTCGTGAATAGAGTGAGATCATTATAGAGACAAAGACATTTAAATGAATGAAGAAGAGAGTAAGAACCCACTGAGTAACTTCATTTAGGAAGATTGGATTTTTAGATTTGGCAGAATTGGATTAAACGGACCAACAAACAGTCATGGAAAAACTGATTAGACTGTTTTCTTCAGTTTCTTGTTCATTTAATGTCTGGTTCAACTAAAGGTTCATTTGTTTGGACAAATATAATGATAACAACAAAAATATCTGATAAGAGTTTAATTTAAGAGCTGATATCTAGACATTGGTTTTATGATGATGACATGATTTTATTGATAATAACCAAAATCATTATGAAGACTTTTAGTTATACCAGGCATTAAAATGAACAAGAAACAGAAGAAAACAAGGGTGGTTTAATACTTTTAACATGACTGTATTTTTGGTCATTTTGTGTCTTTTTTCTGATAATTTTTACATCTATTATTGGTAATTTTGTTTCTATTTTGATACTTTTGTGTCCTTTTTCGGTCATTTTTAGATCTATTTTTGGTAATTTTGTTTCTATTTTGATACATTTGTGTCTTTTTTTGATCATTTTTACATCTATTATTGGTAATTTTGTTTCTATTTTGATACATTTGTGTCTTTTTTTGATCATTTTTACATCTATTTTTGGTCAATTTGTATCTTTTTCGGTCATTTTTACATCTATTATTGGTAATTTTGTTTCTATTTTGATACATTTGTGTCTTTTTTTAAATCATTTTTACATCTATTTTTGGTCAATTTGTATCTTTTTCGGTCATTTTTACATCTATTATTGGTAATTTTGTTTCTATTTTGATACATTTGTGTCTTTTTTTGATCATTTTTACATCTATAATTGGTCATTTTGTTTCTATTTTGATACATTTGTGTCTTTTTTGGTCATTTTTACATCTATAATTGGTCAGTTTGTATCTTTTTCGGTCATTTTTACATCTATTTTTGGTCAATTTGTATCTTTTTCGGTCATTTTTACATCTATTATTGGTAATTTTGTTTCTATTTTGATACATTTGTGTCTTTTTTTAATCATTTTTACATCTAGAATTGGTCAGTTTGTTTCTATTTTGATACTTTTGTGTCCTTTTTTGGTCATTTTTTAGATCTATTTTTGGTCATTTTGTGGCTTTTCCTGTCATTTTTACATCTATTTTTGGTAATTTTGTGGCTTTTTCTGTCATTTTTGTATCTATTTTTGGTCAATTTGTATCTTTTTCAGTCATTTTTACATCTATAATTGGTCATTTTGTTTCTATTTTGATACATTTGTGTCTTTTTTGGTCATTTTTACATCTATAATTGGTCAGTTTGTATCTTTTTCGGTCATTTTTACATCTATTTTTGGTAATTTTGTTTCTATTTTGATACATTTGTGTCTTTTTGATCATTTTTACATCTATAATTGGTCAGTTTGTTTCTATTTTGATACTTTTGTGTCTTTTTTGGTCATTTTTCCGCCTATTTTTCTATCTACAGTCAAGGAAACATCCTTGATTGCAAACAAAATCATTATGAATAAAACCATGTTGAATGTCTAGATATCAGCTCTTAAATTAAACTCTTATCAGCTATTTGAAGAAAACAAGGAGGTCTAATAATTTTTTTCCATGACTGTATAAGTTATTGGTTAATTTTCCCCTCTTAAAAATTAGTACCAGCATAAAATCTCTCTCTCTCTCTCTCTCTCTCTCTCTCTCTCTCTCTCTCTCTCTCTCTCTCTCTCTCTCTCTCTCTCTCTCTCTCTCTCTCTCTCTGCAGGTGATGTGATAAAGGTAAACTTCGGGTCCTGTTCCTCTCACTTCAGTCATGGCTTCGTCTCTGAGCAGTCGTCACTTTCTCTCTCTGCACAAACACCTGAAGATCACAGTTCCAGGTAAATCCACCACTAAATTCATTATAAATCCCTTTAAATCAGTTTTCAGGAAGTAATGTTTCAGGTAATCACATGTCATTTTGCTATAAATGTCCTTCTATGGATAACAAATAAGTTTTTATTCATTATATTTATTTACCTTCACTAAATGAGTCAAGACTTTTTATTTATTTTCAATTATAATTGCCTTTTGTTTTGTTTATTTTGCTCTTTCAGCCATTTTTTGCAACTTTCAGTACAGTTTGTTTACTCGCCACACAGAATTTAAAAGATGGGAAGCAAAAGATTAATTTAAGATTGAGCTCAGCATTCTGTGTCTAGTCATAATATTAATCAATCAGTTAATTAAAATTATACAAAAAACAACATTTTTTCAAGTTTATGATATTATGATATGAATATAGGAAGTCCATTCCCATGCACAATTATGTTTAATAAGTTGTTGCAGCATTTTTTTCGGGTTGATACCATTTATTCTGCAGATTTGGTGCTAAATTTTGCAATTTCTGCACTATAAAACAAAACTTGTTGTTTCAACTTAAAAATGTGTGTCAATGAGTGTCAATGCTGCAAAATAATTTTATGTCAAGACAACAAAGATGATGGTTTTAACTCAAATGAATCTTGAAGCTATTTGACTCAATATTTTAAGTTAAAATGACTTTGTTGCACAAACTTTGTTGTATTGAAAAGGAAAAAATAGTTATGATAACAAACAAGCAACACTGGGTTGGAACTGTTTTTCAAAAATAGTCAAAAAATCCCACCAGAATACAAAATAAAACACTAAAACTTTAAGAAACACCATCAGAAAATTCCATTCAATGCCTTGATTTGTTTTTTTGTTTTTTTAAAAACCCTTATTATTAACAATTAATTGGTGAGAATTCCTTTTTTTGTCAACACAAATATGAAAAGCTGCTCATCCTCTGGATGCTCCTGGTCTCTAGTTTATGGTTGTAAAGTTTGATGAGGCTGATGATCCTCGAGGTCACAGCAGCTCGTTTATACACTGAGCTGCTGTTTAAAAAAGCCTCTCGCTGCAGTAAAACGGGTAAAATCATCAATAATAAATAAAACTGAATCCACGAGACTCTCAGCTGTCCAGTGGAAGAAGTATTCAGATCCTTTACTGCAGTAAAAGTACAAATACACACTGTGAAATGACTCCACTACAGTAAAAGTCCTGCATTCATAACTTACTGAAGTAAAAGTACTGAAGTAAAAGTACTCACTCAGATTGTTTTATATATTCTAAATATATATACATATGTTTAGTAATTTTGTGTCTTTTATTTTGGTAATTTTGTGTCTTTTTTTTAATGTTGTCGCTTTTTTGGTAATTGTAAGTCGTTTTTGTAATTTTGTCTTTTAAATTTTTTTAAATTTGTCATTTTTTGTGCACTTTTTTGGTAATTTTGTCTTTTTTGGTCATTTTAATTCTTTTTTGTAATTTTTTTTCTTTTTTTTTTGAGAATTGGGAATGGAAATGGAATGGAAATACTCAAGTAAAGTACAAGTACCTCAAAGTTACACTTAAGTACAGTACTTGAGTAAATGTACAGCATGTGTCATGCTGTTATCTCTAAGTGAGTCTGTCTGTAGAGAGCAGACTTGAAGCTGTAAAAAAAAAAAAATTGGTTTAATTTACGGTAAAAACCAGCAGCTGTGGTTGCCAGAACTTTACCGTAATAAATACGGTGCAGCTTTTTCTAATATTACGGTAAAATTATTTAAACACTGTTGATTTCACGTTTAAGATTGACACTTTATTCCATATTTTACCGTATAAATAAAACGTTTTTCCATCAAAAGAAACGCTGTTCTGCCATATAATTAACAAGAAAATACTTTATAAATGCCGCATAAATTAAAGATTTTACCATTAAATATTACAGTATATTTCTGTTAGAGATATGGTGTTTAGTACATTTAACAGTGAGAAAAAGTATTTTTACAAGAAAATAGATGTAAAAATATCAGTGATGCTTGTATATATATTACATTAAATACATATTACAGTATATTTTTGTTGTGCCAGAGTATTTTACAGTGGAGTAATTTTTTTTTTTTTTTAAATGTAAAAAATCCTGTTTTGTCTGATATATACATTTACAGTGTTTCATTGTTACTGAAACTGAATTAACTCATTTATCATTTTACGCCTTTTACTGTCATGGTTTAACAGTTTTTCACCCTCAAATCTTTTTTCAATTTTTTTGTGTGTTTTTATGTGTGGTTTTTTGTAATTTTTCGTGTTTTTCATGTGTTTTTATGTGTATTTTTTGTGTGTTTTTATGGGTGTTTTTTGTTTTTTGTGTGTGTTTTTGTGATTTTTTTTGCGTATTTTATGTGTTTTTGTATGTGTTTTGCATGTACAGTGTATTTTACAGTGGAGTAATGTATTTTTCAAAAAGCAAAACTGTAAAAAAAAATCCTGTTTTGGCTGATACAAACATTTACAGTGTTTCATTGTTACTGAAACTGAATTAATTCATTTATCATTTTACGTCTTTTACTGTCATGGTTTAACAGTTTTTCACCCTAAAATCTACAGACCTTTTTTTTTACAGTGTATCTTTTTACAGTGTATATACAATGTTTAATTTTACCACCTATTTCTGATGCAGTTTGACAGAGTTTTACTGTAATTTCTACAAAAAAATTTTACAGTGTAGGTGCCCACAGAGCCTGTTTTCATTCAGATATCTTGAGGTCAAAGGTCAAGGGACTGGTTTGAAAATTGCCAGGCTTGTTTTTCCTCTCACTACAATTTAGCTTTAACTTTCTCCTCCTCCTCCTCCTCCTCCTCCTCCCCGACAGGACATCAGAACGCGGTTTATTCCAGATCATTTATAGTTGCATAGGATAGCAGCAATAAGTAACGTGTGTCAATGTTTGATTGACTTGAAGCAATACAGATAGTTGTTTTTTAGGAGACTGATCTGTCTCAAAGGTCTTCGTTCCTGGCAATCATCAATTGCCCAATCTGTGTGGGGCAGATTTACTACTTTCTATTCTGTAAAGGAGGTTGACACCAAAATGATTTATGCTTATCTCAATGTCAAGGAGTAATAGGAGAGTTACAAGGTTAGAGCGGAGCATGAGGTCACGAGCTGGAGAAGGTTAGATAGAATTTCTCCTCAAATGCTGCAAAAACTGAAATCTGAGTCAGAGTAAATATCTCACATCAAAAGGGGATATCTGCTTATTTTTTGTCTGATAAGATAGTTCTTCTTAGTCAGCAGTTTTTATTTTAGACTGTTTCTTGTTTGATATAAAGATTTCACGGCTTTTGACTTATTTCAAGAATTTTAAGAAAATTATTCTACATCCAGGTAAAAGTCTTTGTAGCTGTATCAAGAAAATGACCAAAAAAAGCCATAAATTGACCTAAAAAAGACACAAAATGATCAAAAGAAGACGCCAAATGGCCAAAAATAGACGCGAAATGACCAAAAAAGCCATAGAATTACCAAAAAAAAGACACAAATTGACCAAAAAAAAGACACAAATTGACCAAAAAAAGACACAAAAGGAACAAAAAAAGCCACAAAATTATCAAAAGAAGACGCCAAATGGCCAAAAATAGACGCAAAATGACCGAAAAAAGCCACAAAATGAACAAAAAGACACAAATTGACCAAAAATAGACGCAAAATAACCAAAAAAAGACACAAAATTAACAAAAAAAAAATACAAATTGACCAAAAAAAGGACACAAATTAGTTAGTTTTTAGTATTTAGTCTGATTTTGCTGGTTTCTAGAAATATAATGCCTATGCATATCATTATGTCAAGATAATGGCTCTCGCATTTCCTGATTATTAATTCAAGAATATTTTTCAACATAGCTTAATGTGCTTATTTAATTATTAGTATTATTATTATTATGCCCTTATTTAATTATCTTACTGTTTAAAGACTTGTTTTTAGGATTGACATTGTGAGCTTTTTCATGCTTTTCAATCTATTCAACTGTTGAATATGGTGAGTTTTTACCTCAAATATTGGCTCCAGTTGAGAGTTTTAGTTGCATGAAGTTTGAATGATATTTCAAAAGCATTTTCTATCACCAAAACATGCTCATTTCAAGTATTTCTGCCTTATTTTAATGTTACTATAGTCAGGCTTTTCAAGACACAAATGCTCAAAATAAGAATATTTTGATTTATTTCCAGACATCGTTGGTTTTCTAGTTTCTAGATATTTTACTGATTTATAGAATGCTTAGAAAGAAACATTTATTTACTGCACTGGCAGATAGTTTTACTTGTTTCCAGCATGTATTTGCTTAATTCTACTTATTTATTTCTTGATTTTTTTCAGTGTAGGTGCAGTTTCTTCTCAAAATACTGAGAATGTGATCAATCAAAGCCTTTAGTTAGTTTGTGCAGCACGGAGAGAAGACAGTCATCGTTTCTCTGACAAAAGAAACTTTTAACACTTTTAAACAGAAACTCAGTCTGACGTGATCAAAGGATGGAGGTCGTTACAGGTGAAGTCACGACTTAATCTAATTAACAAACAGAAACCAGATGTTACAGTATTACAGGACAGACAGAAACTCCAAAGAAACAAAAGGAACACAATCATTAATACACATTATAACCTCCTCACACACATATTCTTGTACTTCTACCTTTGTGAGGACCCTCATTGTAATAGTTTTGGATTTTTCATCAGTTTTAGTTTTAATTTCGTTGTGAATTTTTGTTTTCAAATTCAGTTAGTTTTAATTAGTTTTTAGAGTGAGTTTGCCAGTTTTGGTTTAGTTTTTAGTTTTTTGAAATGCTTTAGTTTTAGTGTTAGTTGTAGTTTTTTGTAATGGGGTTTTATTTGTTGGGTGGGAGATTAAAAGAGGTCACAGTAAATTTTGATCCATCTTCATTATGTATGAAAAAAGTTCACACGAAAGACGAAAACGAAGGACATTTTCACTATAATTTTAGTTGGTTTTAGTTAATTATGTTTAATTATTAAACTAAATTTAATTATTATTATGTTTTATTGTAACCTTTAACCCTAAAACACAGTCTGAAATCTCAAAAAAGCCTTTAAAGAAGTGAAGACCGGCCGAAATGTCCTCACTTTGTTGGTTAAAACATTTTTGGTCAAAATTGAGTTATAACTTAAAATGAACTCTTTGGTCAAAAACAGTTTTCAGACAGTAAAAGTTGCTGGTTGGTGGGTTTTATGTTGCTCCAGTTAGATATAAACTAGCTGCAGGACGTCCGGTGTCAGTAATGGATACATGAGTCTTCAAACATCACAACACTGGAAAAAATCAAGAGAAAAACCTCTCAATAAAGGTTAACCTGGACTGGTTTCAACCAAAAAACAATCCGGAGCTCTGAAATAACAAAATGATGCTCACGTGTTTAAACATTAACTGTTATCATACTACAATTATCACGTTCACTCTCTGTTTGTGTGTGTGTAAATGATTATTCAGTAACCTGTGTGTGTGTGTGTGTGTGTTTGTGTGTGTGTTTGTGTGTTTGTCCACTAGGGGGCAGATACGTCAGTCAGGCTGCAACAAAAACAAAAGCAGCATGTGATTATGATGGACCCTCGATGAAAACATCTGTACCTGGACCACGGTCACAGGTAACACACACACACACACACACACACACACACACACACTCTCACAGGTAACACACATACACACACACACACACACACACACACGTAACACGCACACACACACACACATACACACACACACTCCTCAGGTATTACTAACTAACTTTTTCTGTTTCTGTAGGCACTGACCAAACAACTGGAAAAAATCCAGGTGAGCTAAAGTGTGTGTTTGTGTGTGTATGTGCATGTTACGTGTGTGTGTGTGTGTGTGTGTGTATGTGCATGTTACGTGTGTGTGTGTGTGTGTGTGTGTATGTGCATGTTACGTGTGTGTGTGTGTGTGTGTGTGTATGTGCATGTTACGTGTGTGTGTGTGTGTGTGTGTGTGTGTGTGTGTATGTGCATGTTACGTGTGTGTGTGTGTGTGTGTGTGTGTGTATGTGCATGTTACGTGTGTGTGTGTGTGTGTGTGTGTGTCTGTCTATGTGCATTTTGTTTGTGTGTGTCTATGTGCATGTTGTTTGTGTGTGTCTATGTGCATGTTGTGCGTGCGCGTGTTCGTGCGCCTGTGTCTATGTGCATGTTGTTTGTGTGTGTGTGTGTGTGTGTCTATGTGCATTTTGTTTGTTTGTGTGTGTGTGTCTATGTGCATGTTGTGCGTGTGTGTGCGTGCGCATGTGCGTGCGCGTGTTCGTGCGCCTGTCTATGTGCATGTTGTTTGTGTGTGCGTGTGCGCGTGTGTGTGTGTGTGTGTGTGTGTGCGTGCATGTTACTTGTGTGTGTGTGTGTGTCTATGTGCATGTTGTGTGTGTGTGTGTGTGTCTATGTGCATGTTATATGTGTGTGTGTGTGTGTGTGTGTGTGTGTGTGTGTGACTAATGTTAACTCGTACTGTTCAACATACAGTAACTTCTTACAGTGTAAAACTCTGAATCATGCAGAAATCTTTAGAGAATCTTGTTTCAAACAAGATGTTGTTGTTGTTTTGGACGTTCAAAAAAAATTGCACATTCACTGCAAGTATTACATCAACACCATATCTAGCTCCAAATATTTATGAAATAGAAGATAAAAATAAACTACCTCTCTCCACTCCCACTGGGGGAGGGGTCTGTGGTGTGGCGGAAGAAGGCCAACAGCAGCCTCTCTCAGCATAAAATTAATATTAATCAAGATTAAACGAAAGAAAAGGAGGAAAGAAGATACAGAGAAAATATAAAATTATAAAAAGCCACTTCACCTGATATTTTCCTGGAGTCGTTCCCAGGAAACCTCAACCACTGAACGCTGCAACTACTGCGTCTCTCTGCTGCTTTCTAAACCACTCCCTGCTCATAAACACACACACACACACACACACACACACTCACACACACACACAAGTAACATGCACATACACACACACACACACACACACACACACACACACTGCTTGCTCTGTATTTAACCCTTGTTATTCCTCCTGTCGACTATGACTATGGTTAATAAAGGTTAACTTTCATATAATTACTTGAAATTTTCAGCATATGTGCCCCTCAGCATCCTTTATAGATAAAATAAATTTCAACTTTCTTCAGACATTTTTACGTGTTTTATATATTTTTATAGCACCCATGGTCCTCAGGGGTCAAAAAGGACCCCATGACATCAGACTTAGGTTTTAGGACTTGTAGGAAAAATTATTAACAGCTTTTTTATTCACCTTTTAAGGCAACTAAAGACCAAAACATTGATATATAATTTTCATATTTTTTTTCATTATTATTGGTCAATTTTAGTCAAAGATACAAAATTAGGGCCTCGTTTCAAAAGAAAAAAAAGTAATAAAACCTGAATATTTTTTTCAATAGTAATGTATACTGTTATGTATTCTGCCCTACAAAGTCTAACTGCAGTAACTAAATTTTGGTCAAAATTGAGTTATAACTAAAAATGAACTCCTTGATGTCTGTTTTATCTTGTGACAAAGTTTTAGATTTCAATTTATTTGCTTTATTTCAGAGAAATAATGATATAAAAACCACAAAATCCAACTCAAAACCAAGCAGTAATTGCACTTACCATAGTCTGCTTTTGATATATATAGTATGCTGTACAGCAAATATATATAATATATTATATAAGTATAAAGCCTGCTATTTAATGATGATAAGTATATGGTGATGTTGGAAGACATAGTTTGACTAGAATTTTCTATGTTTTCACTCTTTGAGCTCAATCTCTTGAGTGAAAGTCAAAGATTTATACGATAAAGGTCTTTTTATTTGTCTCCAGGCAACATTCACCATCATGCTGGGCTGATTATAATGCTTCATGGCAGGAGTTCATACCAGATGAAACTCTACTGTAGCTGTTGTTAATGTTTTAATGTCTCTCCCCAGAATGTTGTTGCCATCAACTTCTTCTGTGACTATAAAGAGAGTAAAGGTAACTACCTGGTGGACGTGGACGGAAACCGCATGCTGGACATCTACACCCAGATCTCCTCCATCCCTATCGGTGAGCTTCACAAGATCACAACATACAACACAACATCCCAACCTGGTCTCACAGGAATCCGTGAAATAGCCACGGATTTCGCTTAACTCAAAATCCGTGGAATAGCCACGGATTCGCTCAAATTTCTGTGAAACTGACACGGATTTGGCTACAATGCAAGTTAATGCCAGTCATATCCCGTGGCTATTCCAACATACAAAGTGATTATGTACATTCACTGAGTGAATATTTAGAAAATAAAACATATATTTCTCGCTACAAATGTGATCAAAATCCATTTCTATGCAGAAACTAAGTCAAAATATTGATTTTTTTTCACTTAAAATGAGAGAACTGTCCGCCATGTTTTTTGTTCTGACCGCCGGGACCTTGAAAGTCATGTGACTTGGAACAAACCAATAGGAACAAATATCCATGGAATAGCCACGGGATATGACTGTCATTAACTTGCATTGTAGCGAAATCCGTGTCAGTTTCACGGAAATTTGAGCGATTCCGTGGCTATTCCACGGATTTCTGTGAGACCAGGTTGCAACATCCATACATACACGACTGGTCAAAAGTTTTAGAACACTCCAACTTTTCCAGAATTTTATTGAAAATGATGCAGTTTAATGTCTCAGTGTACCCTGAGATTAATGCATGTAACAAATAATAAACAATTGAAGTTATAAAATAAATCATAGAATCAGTTTAGAAAGGAAAATGTATTCTAAACTGTTGACTCATGGAAGTAGCACCTTAACAGATAGAACAGCTGAACACACTCAATGGAAATCAAATATTCTTCAGAAAGTTCTTCCCAACTCTGTTGCAGAAGTTCCCTTAAATGTGGAGCAACTTGTAGGTTGTAAGTGATCAAGAAAAGTTGGGACACCTGTAGGAATTGGTAGCAACTTAGCAACTTTCAAGGCTTGATCAACCTCCGTTGCTGCAGAACCGCTTTAAGTTGTTAACCCATTTCTTGTTCCCTGAAAAAGGCCTTTTTCTATCATTCTGAAATAATAATAACAATAATAATAATAATAATAATACATTTTATTTGGAGGCGCCTTTCTTGGCACTCAAGGACACCGTACAAAAAGATAGAAAAGATACAGCAATAAAATACATAGAATTAATAACAATACAATACAATAGATAGATTAGATTAGATTCGATAGAAATGTACATTATTTGTCAGTTTTGGTTAAGCTTACCTTTTTTTATTTACCTCTGGCAGTTCAACACTTACCTTTGGACCCTTTCAAGCTGTTCACTGGACTTGAACTGCTTGAATTTCAATTTAAAAAAAAAAGAAAAATTGTGGTGTTCTAAAACTTTTGACCGGTAGTGTACATCCATCCATCCATACATACATACATCCATAATCTGCTCCTCTCTTCTCTGAACTCATGTTTTAATGTACAGATGTTCAGCTATGATGCTAACTATCACTAGAAAAGTAAGAACAATATAGAAACATTTCAGACAGCAGCTGGTGCTAACTGACCGTTCACCTATTAACCCTTTGATGTACAACATGTATCTAAAGTGACCCGACAGAGTTTTTATCTTCTATATCTTTGCAATAAATTATTTTCATCATTCAGTATTCCAGGTTTTCCTCAATTAGTTTGTTTTTGATCATCATACATCCTATTTTTTTTCTGCTTTATTATTATTTTTAGTAAAATCCCTTTTTGTGTCACTACTCTTCTAATGCACAACATGGGTCAAAAATTACCCATGTCCATTATTTAGCTAAGTAGCTTGCTAAGCTAACTACTTAGCTAACTTCTTGGCTAAGTAGTTAGCTTGGAAAGCTACTTAGCCAAGTAGTTAGCTATGTAATAATACTAAAACTTTTTTTTGTTATCAAAAACAAGATATTTAAAGAATACTTGGAATATTCAATCATAAAATATGTTGATATGAAAAATAGAGCACAGAAATACACAGCAGCATTAAATAACAACATTATATTAAATAACAATATTATATTAAATAACATAAAGGGAATGAAGGAGGGTCATTTTAGACCATGTTGAGCATCGAAGGGTTAAAAAGACTCAAAGGTTAAACAGGTGTACCTAATAAAGTGGCAGATGAGCGTATAAATCCCTTATATGACAGGAATTATGTTCCATCAGTGCAACCTTGTGTAATGATTGATTACCCTTGAATTATAGACATAATTATTCCATGACTTTGTGACCATTTTTGCCCTTTAATCTGAGATTACATGATCTGATCTGATCTGATTTGTCCCATAAACATGTTTGTGTTCCTGCTCTATCACTGACCTGTCCTCTGTCACAAAGGGTTAAACTAATGACACACAGCATAAAAGCGGAGTAATAAACTAATGTTCTCTCTGATATAGGCTACAGTAAACATTGATCAATAACTAATGTACTATGACATTATGCACTTTGATATCAAATTAACCAATGAGGGAAATAATCAGCACATCTGGCTCTGGAGGAAGGAAACAGGGACGAGATAAGAAAGATAAGTTAGCTTTGAATTTCCCTCATAACAGGTTAATTAAACAACTTCTGAATGAATTCTCACACACCTAATTATAATTATTAATTATTATAACAGACTGACAACTGAGGACGATTGTTTACATTCTCAGAATGGATAGAAATAAGTTCAGTACTTCATTTTTATTTTTTGCTCATGTTCTCAGTGGCTTCTCCAGTCTGATTAAAAACTTAAAAATTGAATCAAATCAATTATTTGTACAAATTTTAGCAGTGGTGGAAAGTAACTAAGTACATTTACTCAAGTACTGTACTTAAGTACAATTTTGAGGTACTATTTTACTTGAGTATTTCCATTATATGTAACTTTATACTTCTACTTCACTACATTTTGATCCAAATATTGAACTTTTTACTCCACTAAGTTTATCTGACAGCTTTAGTTACTTTACAAGTCGAGATTTAACATAAAAATCATGATAAATTTAAGTGATGAGAAGAAATTTTGTTTAATTAAACCACAAAACAATATAATAAATGAGCCATACCTTTACAAAATTAAAACAGCTTACAAAAATGCATCAATATAAATAATCTAATAACATATTTAGATATAGATTTAGATTTAGGACATATAAAACAATCTGAGTGAGTGATAATTTAGAGTGATTGGACATTTTTTAAACCTCTTTTTTACATATTTATCGTATGTTAATTAGTTAAAATGAGCCCTGACTTGAGAAAATTAAAATGCTGCTTACATAAATGCACCAATACATTTAAAAAAATAATATATTTAGAATAAATATAATAATCTGCATAACGAGTACTTTTACTTTTGTACTTTAAGTACATTTTGATGCTGATACTTTTGTACTTTTACTTTTGTACAAGTATAACTTTGAGGTACTTGTACTTTACTTGAGTATTTCCATTCCATTTCCATTCCCAATTCTCAAAAAAAAGAAAAAAAATTACAAAAAATAATTCAAATGACCAAAAAAAGAAACAAAATTACCCAAAAAGTGCACAAAAAAAAGACACAAAATTACCAAAATAAAAGACACAAAATTACTAAACATATGTATATATATTTAGAATATATAAAACAATCTGAGTGGGTCCATTCTGCAAAACGAGTACTTTTACTTCTACTTTTGTACTTTTACTTCAGTAAGTTTCACAGTGTGTATTAGTACTTTTACTGCAGTAAAGGAGCTGAATACTAATACTAGTCCTGTCAACAACACTTATCACAAACCCTTCAGCTAAATATGTCTCTGTTCAGACTAATGGGACAAAGTTATCTCCGAGCC
>NC_081521.1:1764712-1809712 GCF_030273125.1 Centropristis striata | reverse complement strand
GGCTTATTATGGAGGTTATTGGTCCCTGCTGCCAGTCTGACAGCACGCCAATCCACCATCTCAACCAGTCTTTGACTTCGTCCCTGGATTTCACTTTACGGGGATTTGGTAACACCACCAGTGCTTGGCCATCCATAATCATGTCTGCGTAGAAACTCTTTCTGTTACTTAGACCCGTTTGCATTCGTTCCCCCAGCTGGCTCGAACCCGCCACCATGTACTGGGTGAAACTAGCAGCAGTTGCCTTGCTCCAGGTGTCAAATCCATCCCCAAACAGGTATACGCGATGTGGGAGAACACCGCTATACTTGAGTTTCTCATAAACATGTTTCTTTTGGCCCTTCGAGGGACTTGCTTCTTTATCAAGCTCCCTTAGGTCCACTAGTGGATCTGTTTCTCCCGCTGCAGCCGCCATCCTGCGGTGCTTTGGGCTTTGTTCGTCGTCTCGAGTTGTCTGTCTTTCAAAGCCTCCCGGGACGTCTCGGGCAGGGATGAATTTCAGACCTTTGGGTTACTCAGCGCCGCTCCCAGGGACTCGCTCCTCTGCTTTTGCGGTCGCTCTTTTCTCCGCTCCCCCGCTCAGGGGTTACTCACGGAGCTCTGGCTCTCCTCGGATCAGAAGGAGATCACCAGGCAGTCCTGCGTGCCTGCAGACTGCTTCTTCGGCTCTCTGGCAGATGTCCTTTCTGCCTCAAGCCTTTCTCTTTTTTCTGGGGTCGTTCCACACGAACAGCGGCGACTTGCTCCCGCTGGGGTTCTTCCGAGGGCACGACAATCTTCTTATTGTCAGCGCCCCACGTTGGGCGCCACGTGTTTGATCCCCGAGAATGCCCTGAAAATAGGGACTTCTGGACCAGCTCTCCACTAAGGGGTTTTGTTCCACACACTATGGATATTATCACAATAAGTGTTTCAGGAACTTTATAAGCTGGTGGCGAGAAGATTCGCCTAGCTCTCACTGCCTAATTCCGAGCACCTGCCCTGCTTAAGCCAGTATAGCACCCATAGGACAACCCATAAGCTACAGATACCACGCTGGCCGCGCCCGTTTAACGGCAGCTCTCCTCTAACGATCTTTGCACTTGGTGAATTGCTAGGTTAGATTTAGTAGCTGAGAATAAAAGCTCCTAGGACAAGTTTAATTTGTAGGCTAGAGTTAACCTGTAAGAACCTTATTTAAACACACAACCTTATTATAGCAAAGGATTTAGAGATTTAATGTCCACTACTTCACTTTAAATGCAATTGAGAATTTATTGATAATATAGCAAGGTGCAAGCGTACAGCATGTAATATTTCAAAAGTTGATTACAGATCAAATTCATAAGAGTATAATAACAAAAATGATTATGGTATGATTTGTCTTACCCTAACCCTAACTTTCCTATAATAAATGAAGCTGTAGCTAGGAATTGTAATCCATCCAATTTGAAGAGGAAAACGGGAAAAGTTGCCTGGCCAAGCAACTTGAAACGCACTGCCCGAAAAACGGTCTTCAACTGAGGCAATCCACTTTGTCCAAAGTCAGAAAGATCCTCGTCCGAAACCGTAATCCAATACAGCAAGAACAAAGAAAGAAAAATCCATTAATCCATCTTGACAAATGTTGGAAGTGGTTACCCTTCAAAACTTATCTCTCGTCCTCATCTGTCAAAATTGGAAATATTCTTTCTTGATGTAAAAACGTCCTCAAAACCGTCTCCTTCTGTTAGTTGTAAAAATCCAAGTCCTACCACCGATGTGGTCGATCGGGTGTAGTCCTCAAATCCAGAGAGTTGTAAAAGTCTTGCTACTCCTCGTGAGGGATGCAGCAAGGGGTAACACTGAATTTCGTCGGGCAGCAGTTTTTATACCCTACTGCGCCCAAGACTCAAGGGTTTCATATTACCATTCCTCAAATCATTGTCTTATTGGTTTAATTCTTCTTCTAACCATGATTCTTCTGTTGCCGGCCAGATTTCCTTTAGTCCGTTCCTCCCAACTTCACGACTTCGTTCAGTTTTGCACGTACACCAAGTTACAACATGCCTCGCTCAACTCTGCTCTCCTTTCAATTCCTCTTTTCTAACGACCTCTCCCTAACTGTCTTCTAGTTTTACAAAATCAGCAGAATCAATGTCACAGTCATATCATTTCTTTGGATCACTTTCAGTTACCACACATATTATTTCTCTGATCATTATTGTATTTCATTTCAACAGTTAAACCATTTAATCACATTAATTTGTTAATCTTATTTCTCATAAAATCATTACTTACTTCATTTAGTGCAATCATTTCCACATCCATTATGTCAGATCAATAGTAGTCAATACAATAGCAATACATATAACAGATCATCATCTTTTATAGTAAAATCACTCCAGTGTCACAGTGCCCTAGTGTATTACATCATTTTTGGTAAGTACCGATTTCTCCAGCATTCTCTAATGCTGGTAAGTCCCTTAGTTTTCCAGTCTCATACCATTTTGTTGGTGTATGGCTAAGAGGGATCTCAAATAACCTTCAGATTACTTGACAATATAATCATTTATAAAATAATTCAGTAAATTATATATATATATACACACACATATATCATAAATGTATCTGTTTTTTGTGTTTTCTTTCTTTCAGAGTGCCCTTGTTAACCGACCAGCTCTGGGAGTCCTGCCGCCTGAGAACTTTCCAGAAAAACTCACAGAAAGTCTTCTCTCAGTTAGTAACACACACACACACACACACACACACACACACATAGATTTACCAGTTATGGTGTGTTCACATCCAACCTTTTAACGTGATGTGATTACATCCAAATTTAGTTTCTTCGTATTTCGTTCATGTTTTTTTTTATTCCCATAACGCTGTGGTAATAAAGCCTTTCAGCGTTGAGATTCTCCTTCATAGCAAAGTCATCGAACCACTCCTTCTAAACTCCTTTTGGGAAAACAACCATTTTAGAAGTTGCTTGCTCTATAATAAGTAACACGAAGCCAAAATTTGCTTACATTTTGTTGTGAACACAGCAGTAAGAATAAAACCACTATGTGTCATTTATTCATGAAGCTGGTGAACCAACTTACTAGAGTGTGTCTCCGTCCTCCAGGTGGCTCCCAGAGGGATGAAGCGTGTCCAGACCATGGCCTGTGGCTCCTGCTCCAACGAGAACGCTTACAAAGCCATGTTCATCTGGTACAGGGTGAGTTGGGACATTCACACTATGGTAACTGATCAACACGCTGCTAAACTAGTGTAAAATGTAGTGAAAAAAGGAACCTGGTCTCACAGAAATCTGTGAAATAGCCACGGATTTCGCTCAAATTTCCGTGAAACTGACACGGATTACGTTACAATGCAAGTTAATGACAGTCATATCCCGTGGCTATTCCATGGATATTTGTTCCTATTGGTTTGTTCCAAGTCACTTGACTTTCAAGGTTCCGGCGGACAGTTCTCTCATTTTTAGTGAAAAATCTATATTTTGACTTAGTTTCTGCATAAAAATGGATTTTGATCACATTTCTAGTGAGAAATATATGTTTTATTTTCTAAATATTCACTCAGTGAATGTACATAATCACTTTGTATGTTGGAATAGCCACGGGATATGACTGCCATTAACTTGCATTGTAGCCAAATCTGTGTCAGTTTCACGGAAATTTTAGCGATTCCGTGGCTATTCCACGGATTTTGAGTTAAGCGAAATCCGTGGCTATTTCACGGATTTCTGTAAGACCATGTAAATGCAATAAAATTGCACTTCTAAAACTTGTGAAACACAGGGATAAAAATTAACAAAGAAAGATCAAAATCCATGTTATGAAAGTCAGATAGAGAAGCAGATGTTCTGACTTTTCGGCCCTAAGTCAACAGTTTTAATTATAATTTTAAAAAACAACAATAACAATAACTATTTAACCAACAAAAACTATGAAAAAAATATTTGTTGATACATTTCTTTACAGCAAAAATAAGACAAAAATGTATATAAAAAGTAATCGGTAACACTTTACAATAACCATCATTTATAGATGTAAATAGACCATTTATAAATGGTAAACAGATTTATTTTTATTAACGTTTAATCATCATTTATAAACCGTATATAGGCCATTTAGAATGGTGAATAGAAAATGTAATAATGTTGAACTATAATTTGTAAATGCCAAATAGATTACTTTACCATAAACAACCATAATTATTAGTTTATTAATAGCTTTACACACATTATAACATTTTTAACACCATATTAAGTATGTAAATGATTTCAAAATTATTATTATACCTTTAAGAAATTGCTTGAAACCATTTAAAGATTAAATATGTATAGAATTTTGTAAATGGTTTATAATAATTGGTTTATAAACCAACTATAAACATCACTTAGATGGCTATTGTAAAGTGTTACCAAGTAATCTTTTCATAAACAAGAATTATGACAAAAAAGTGTATTTTTTTCTGCAACTAATACATTCAGTAAAGTTTTATCCTCCACCAACCAAAATATTTCTAGCAGCTTGAATTAAGGAATATTCTCTCTCTGTTAGTAATTATATAATTTAGTGTGAATGAGACAAGCAGCATCATCAAAACAGCTTAAACAAACTACAAAAACTACAATAACATGCTTTTTAATGTTTAACAAACATTTATAAAATATTTGGTTATTTTACTCTAAGTGCTGTGAGGCATGTCATCCATAAAACACAGATTGTGTTTCCAAAACAAAATAACTTTATTTACTTTATTTATCCCCGGGGGGAACTTCAGTTAGTTTGTTTGCTCTGGAAGAATTAGATAAACTGTACGTGTAAACATTTGTGAGTGATCATACTGCAGATGCATCCATTAAAATATTAATTGTTTTTAAAAAAAAATATCCGCACAAAAAAAAGGTCAGCTGACACTTTGAGTTTCTTTTATTTTCTAATTGTCATATTGAACACATTTGCTTTTGTAAATATGTTTATTGTTCTGTCTTTATGATAAATATTTGATGATTAAGAACTTAAATTTTATATAATTTATTCTGCTTTTAGAAGAAGGAGCGAGGCCTCAACACTCCAACTGAAGAGGAGCTCCACACCTGTATGATAAACCAGGTCAGTTAACCCTTCATCAGGCAAAGAACTATATTTGGTAACTTCTGGTAATATTTCGAGAAAAAAAGTTGCAAATTTACTAGATTAAAGTGGCAAATCTACAAGAAAAAAAGTCGCAGATTTAAGAGATTTAAAGTTGCAAATCTGTGCGAAAAAAGGTGCAGATTTACGAGAAAAAAGTGGGAAAAGCTACTTTTTTCTCCCAGAAATTTCTCATTGAAATACTTGCAAATTCCAAATTTCAACCCTAGAGAATAATGGAGGATATTACATACAACCAGAATGTGTAAAAAAAACATACGCAAATAATATTTTGAGAAAAAAGTTAGAGATTCTACGAGAAAAAAATGCGCAGATTTATGAGATTTAAAGTGGTGAATCTGGGAGAAAAAAGTTGCCTTTTTCCCACTTTAAATCTCTTAAATCTGCAACTTTTTTTCTTGTATGTTTGCCACTTTAATCGAGTAAATTTACAACTTTTTTCTCAAAATATTACCTGACTCTAACTACCAAATATAGTTCTTTGCCTGATAAAGAAATGTCACTGCTTATTGCTTTTATATTTCCATAAAGATATTCTACTTGATGTGCATCTTCCTCTTCTTCTTCCCTTTGTTTCTCTCTAACTATTTATCTCTCTGTTTTTCTGTCTCAGAGACCAGGCTGTCCAGACCTCAGCATCTTATCTTTCACTGGAGGTTTCCATGGGAGAACTTTGGGTACGTTAAACACTAGATTACAGATATCATGTGAGCATTACAGTAGTTAATTAAAATATGCAATGATATGATCAGTGTATATGATGGAATAGTGGCATCAGAATGTGTGAGAGGCACCAAATTTGAGCTTTTATGGGAAAAAAATTCTCCAGGGGCCCCTAGCAGCTATTTTTCCACACTGTCTGGCTGCTCCATGTCCTAGTGGAAAGCTGTAACAGCAATTAAAAATGTCACAGTATATCAATAAAGATTCTATAATAGAGTATCACCAACCGTGAAAAATGTTATGTGTGAAAATGAGTGTTTGCTCTCATTTAGCTCTCAAAGTGCACAAGATTGATGCATTTTACTTGAGAATGTTCGGTGGTTTTAATTGTCAGTACCATATCGTAAATGACTTTGGTCCGGATCTCCTTTTAACTTAATGCTAATTGTAATCAATAAAAAGGATGAGGACTATTTCATCATACATGATGTATCAGAGCTTTCTGCTGCTGGTGGGGCCCCATGTTTTGCAGAATGGGCCCTTTTTATTTTTTTGCCCTTCAAACAGTCTGAGTCCGCCACTGACTAGAGATAACGTGTCTCACACACACAAACACACTCATATTTATTCTATTTCCAACTCCATGGAGTATTTCCCTACTCTGGTTAATGGTAAATTGACGGCACTTGTATCAGACTTTTCTAGTCATTCAGGGACCTGAAATACTTCACGGCAAACACCATTTAAATGAAAAAGGCTGAGTTAATATTACAACATCATAAATTAATGCTAACCAAATGCTTTTACCATGTTAAGGTTGCTTGGCAACAACACACACAAAAGCAATGCACAAGCTGGATGTGCCATCATTTGATTGGCCGATCGCTCCGTTTCCCAAACTGCAGTACCCGCTGGAGGAGTTCACCAGAGAGAACGCCAAGGAGGAGGCGCGCTGTCTGGAGGAGGTACGAAGTCTGTAGGTTGAGGAGAAATCTGTCTGTGTGTGACTATTATTTAGGGCTGCAACTAGCGATTATTTTCATTATCGATTAATCTGTCGTTTACTTAAACAATTAATCGATGAGTTGTTTGGTGAATAAAATGTATAAAAATATCAATGAGTGTTTCCCAAACCACAATATGACGTCCTCACATCTCTTGTTTTGTCCACAAACCAAAGAGATATTCAGTTTATTGTCATAAAGGAACAAAGAAACCAGAAATATTCACATTGAAGAAGCTGAAATCAGAGAATTTGGACTCATTGTCTTTAAAAAAAAACTGCTCAAACCAATCATTTGTTTATCAAAATAGTTGACGATTAATTTAATAATCCATTATTGTTTGATTAATCGAATAATTGTTGCAGCTCTTTTTGTTTGGGGTTCCGATCAGGAGAAACATCTTGTTACACACAGTCAGTCAATTCATCAAAATTAAGAATTCAGAACAAAATTTTCTGAAGTTTATCAGTTGAACATAAAATATACGCTGAACAGTTTTTAATTGAATATATGCAGTGTTGGAAGAAGTATTCAGATCCTTTACTGCAGTAAAAGTACTAATACACACTGTGAAATGACTCCACTACAGTAAAAGTCCTGCATTCAAAACTTACTGAAGTAAAAGTACTTGTTATGCAGAATGGACCCACTCAGATTGTTTTGTTCTAATGTTCTAAACATATTATTGGATTATTTGTATTGATGCATTTATGTAAGCAGCTTTTTAATTTTGAAAAGATTCGGCTCATTTTAACTACTTAATATGCTTTTATTTTTGGTTTAATTTAAAAGAAGAGTCTAATCACTTTAAATGTATCATGTTTTTTATGTTAAATCTTGACCTGAAAAGTAACTAAAGCTGTCAATAAAATGTAGTGAAGTAGAAGTAAAAAAGTTACATATGTGGAAATACTCAAGTAAAGTTCAAGTACCTTGAAATTGTACTTAAGTACAGTACTTGAGTAAATTTACTTACATTCCACCACTGAATATATGTCACAAAGAATTACATTGTAAGAAACACCAGTTGTTTTTACGGTAAAAACCAGCAGCTGTAGTTTCCAGAACTTTACCATAATAAATACGGTGCAACTTTTTCTAATATTACGGTAAAATGATATGAGCACTGTTGATTTCACGTTTAAGATTGCCATTTTATTCCATATTTTACCGTATAAATAAAAAGTTTTTCCATATTTTACCGTATAAATAAAAAGTTTTTCCATCAAAAGAAACGCTGTTCTGCCATATAATTAACAAGAAAATACTTTATAAATGCTGCATAAATTAAAGATTTTACCATTAAATATTACAGTATATTTCTGTTAGAGATATGGTGTTAAGTACATTTAACAGTGAGGAAAAAATATTTTTACAAAAGATAAATGCAAAAATTACAGTGATGCTTATTCATATATCACAGTATATTTTTGTTACAAACACGGTGCCAGAGTATTTTACAGTGGAGTAATGAATTTAAAAAAGAAAATGTAAAAAAATCCTGTTTTGTCTGATATATACATTTACAGTGTTTCATTGTTACTGAAACTGAATTAACTCATTTATCATTGTACGTCTTTTACTGTCATGGTTTAGCAGTTTTTCACCGTAAAATCTACAGACATTTTTTACAGTGTAGTAAATGACAGCATTATGTTCTACTTTCGTTTTTGACAATGTCCCAACTTTTTTTTGGAATTGTGTGTGTGTGTGTTACATCTCCAGACAGAGGATCTGATCATTAAGTGGAAGAATAAGGGGGTTCCTGTTGCTGGGATCGTGATTGAACCGATCCAGGCTGAAGGAGGAGATAACCACGCCTCTGCAGACTTCTTCAGAAAACTACGCAACATTGCACGCAAGGTACAAATGGTCACTATGGCAACAGATCCTTTAGAGGGCGACATTCTCAGTTTGAAAAGTACACTGACTTACTAGCCTCCGCCTCTGTCTGACATAAAATCCATCCTGTATTCCCAGTAAAAGCAGTAACTGGTGTCATTTGGCAACGTAACAGCATCTTACAATAGTTATAGTCAGGAGGCGGAGCTAAATAAAGGGGACACGTCCGACAAAAGCACCAAATTTTTACCACATGCTCTCCATCTCCATAAGTTTCAATTTTTGGGGGGAGCCACTTCATCAAGATGGCAGCCATATAAAGTCTATGAGAACCAATATATATTCGAAGCCACTCAGAAGGTCAATCTTGGTGTCAAAATCTACATTTTCTGGGTCAAAGAATCATTTAAAGCTATTGAGATTATGATTATGATGATTATTTGATTGAATAGATATGTCCATTTTGTTTTAATGGATTAATAATCATTTAATTTTAATATATGTCCGACCGCTTAGGAACTGAGTTGGAAATTACGTAAATACATGGCTAAAATGAACATATCTATTAGATCAAATAATCATCAAGTGATATTCTCAATAGCTTTAAATGATTCTTTGACCCAGAAAATGTAGATTTTGACACCAAGATTGACCTTCTGAGTGGCGTGGAAGATATATTGGTTCTCATAGACTTTATATGGCTGTACTACTTATGTACAGTAGAGCTGTCGTCAACCAGACAAACTCTAAGTTGACTGAAAAGTCTACTTACACTCATGATCTTGGCCACTTTCCCATAGCTCCGTCTGTTAACCCTTTATCTCCCTAGCATGGCTGTGCTTTCCACGTGGATGAGGTCCAGACTGGTGGGGGGCCCACAGGGAAGTTTTGGGCCCATGATCATTGGGGCTTGGAGGACCCTGGAGACATCGTCTCCTTCAGCAAGAGGCTCCTCACTGGGGGCTTCTACCAGAAGGACGAATTACAGTCTGACAAGGTTTGGCATTTGTTAAAGATTTTTTTTATACAACGCATAATGTTTTCCAGACAGAAAGACTGAAGCCCTTTAAGGAGCCTATAGAGGCTGGAAGGTCCCCAAAGTATGATTCTGTTACACTGCAAACAACATATTAATGATCAAGCTATTCTTGTAGTTTGTCAAGTATTGGTAAATCCAAAAACAACAACAAAGAAGACACCTAAGAAAGACAAAAAGGCTCGATGTGGGTCTCAGAGGGCTAGGCCTAGCAGCATAACTTTAGCAGAAGGGTCAGCGCTAGATTAAAAATCCAAAGGACTGTCCTTGAAGTTTGGTAAAAAGCCAATGCTAGTGTCTTGCAGCACACTGCTAGAAAAACAACTAAATCAGTCACTGTTTCTTTACATACTAGCCGTTTTTCCACTACAGTCGAATACCCAGAATGAGGCGGGTCTCACTCGCTGAATATGAGTCGTCCTGAGCGGCTGTTTGATCGGCCGTTTTTTGTCCTCGTAGAAGAGCAGGGCCGTTTTTCTCCCCTGAAAAAAGCCTGGTTGCTGATTGGATAGAACGCTAAGCAGGATGTGACGTAGTACTCGACGCCACAAAGACACGCGCCATTTGTAAAAGCCGGAGAAGCAGCAAGTAGTACAGACTCATAAACCCCTTTCATAGTGAGGTCCCGCAAATCAGCTATACTGCTGTAAAGATCTGTACCAGCTCTTCTCCTTAGAGCGTTCATAGTGATTCTGTGAAGGCAAAGTGATGTTCTGTCCTTTCATAGTGCAGTCCGGCATAGCGAGAGGTGCACAGTGCTAACATGCTAACAGTTAGCTCTGTAGCAGTACAGTGTATATGTGCTAACATGCTAACAGCTAGCTCTGTAGCAGTTAGGGTTGCCAACCGTCCCTTGAAAAACGGAATCGTCGTATTTAGAAACAAAAGCACCCGTCCCGTATTGAGGTGAAAAGGGACGCACTTTGTCCCGTATTATTGTGACAGTCAAAAAATAGTGAGTAAATGCCAATGAAAATTTAATAACAGGGCGCTTTATATGTAAACTTACGGTAAACTTGTTCCCAGGCCCCGTCCTGCTCTGTGACCAATGAGCTGACAGCATATTCACACACGAGTATGACGATACAGAATACGCTCATCCCATTGGTCGAGGAGAAGATAGCAGAATACAACAAAGCAGCATGCGGAGGTGACAGTGACACAGACGCCGACGCTGCTTTACGGGGCGCTACACCTTCGAGCAGTAATGTGTCTAGTACCCCTCCGAGAAAAAAAACAGAAAAGGATACAAAAATACTGAAGAATGGGTAAAAGGAAGCACCTGGGTGGAAAAAGTGTGTGATAACATCTATAAAGCACTGCACGTTGTGCCGGTGCTCTTTTTCCTTAGTCCATGGTGGACTGACTGATCTGAAACAACATGCTTCCAGTACTGCGGTCACGCATCTGCACTTTAAATTTTAGTGCGCAATTACATTGCACTTTACGGCCCGTTTGTCAGCTGCATGACTCCAAAATAGCCATTCAATTGTATTCATGCTCCAATAAAATAAATACATCAATTTGTTATCAGCAAACTCCAGTGCATTCTTGAAGATCAGGTCCCCATGTGTTCATGACATGGATTTAATGCCTTTTTACTGAACCAATTTGGAATTATGGAATGCTATAATCTTCCAAAATGGCCATTCAATTGCATACATGCTGCATTTTAAAAGCCAACAAAAGGAGTGAATCAAATTGTTATCAGCAAACTCCTGATAGTAGTATATAATATTAGATAATCATTTGTTTTCCATGTATTCATGTCACACAAAAATATGCATTCAATTCAGGTTCGAGTCAAATTGTTAAAAAATAATTTTACTTACAAAAAAGGGGCTAAAACATTTCCCCACGCCAGGATGGGTGAGGGCAATCGGGTCGGCCGGCCCTGCCAATGAAGTGTCCCTTATTTATTCTTCGGGGAGTTGGCAACCCTAGTAGCAGTACAGTGTGTATGTGCTAACAGGCTAACAGTTAGCTTTGTAGCAGTACAGTGTGTATGTGCTAGTAGTGCTCTCTACCAGGTGTGCAACCACGCCCAAAATATGTAGGCCTATACTTATATGTAATGTATCTGTATATACTTATATGTGAAACTAATTATTTGTGGACACGTCAACAGTAGCTGTAGCAGTACAGTGTGTATGTGCTAACAGTTAGCTCTGTAGCAGTAGAGTGTGTATGTGCTAACAGGCTAACAGTTAGCTCTGTAGCAGTACAGTGTGTATGTGCTGCTGCTGCAGGAGGTGTTCACTTAGCGATCTCTGTTTGTTTACAACAAGCACCGGACACTCTGTGCACAGTTAGTGATGCTGGTTAATTCACGATCGGCAGCGGACACTTTATGTACAGTTAGCATGCCGGTTTGTTTACTGTCGCTAAGTGATTACGCGACGATCGAAAACCATGGAGACACGCAGAGTGAGCGGACGTTAGAGAGGGCGTGGCCTGAGACTTTTCCAGCTGCCACTCTTTACCCTGATGGAAACGCTGCTAATATTATCTTGATGTTCTATAACCCATATGCATTTAATTAGAATGTTATTCAGATTTTGACTGTTTGCACATTGACAAATTGGTGGAGAGACACACGTTCAGTTGCTTATAACTGGAGTGTGACGTCACTGTCTACTACTTCTACTAATGCAGTTTATTATAGCATTCTTATTTCTTATTTACATGTTTGCTTCTGCATCTGTTGTCTTCTTCCAGCCGTATCGTATCTTTAACACGTGGATGGGCGACCCAACCAAGAACTTGCTGCTGGTTGAGGTTCTCAATGTGATTCGCAGAGAAAAGCTTCTGGAGGAGGTGACCCGGACTGGGAAAGCCTTGCTCAACGGCCTTTATGATCTACAGGTACTGTAATTATGTATGTAGGTGTGCATATAATAATAATAATAATAATAATACATTTGATTTTTACAGCGATTTTAAAAAAGTACTCAAAGTAGCTTAACATAAAAAAAATTGAGACGCACACAAACACAAAGTAAAAGTAAAGGTGCGGTTTCTTTTTTTTGCTCAAAAACATGGGGAAAGTTATGTTATAATTTCATATTTTTTATAATGCAGTCCTTGCCTCAAGAACTACTGGTTCTCTGATGTCAGCATCTGTCTTTATAAATTCATAAATGATTACGTTGGGAGGGTGATTGCTATACTTTTCTTCTATAGATTAACCAGGAGGTTAAGTTAGCAGATCAGAATGTGGTTTTGGTTTTGGTGGTTTAAAATGATAAATTGGCTATGTTCTGAATTTAATATTTTTCTTCCACAGTGAGAAAGGGACTAATAAGAGTATTGATGAAGTACCAATAAAGACTATTGAGTTAGTAGTGAGGTGATTGTTGCTATTCTTTAAATATCTCTGGGTGTATTTGAGCATTGTGGCATAAGTTGTAAATCAGTGATCAAAGACGAGATATGACAACATTGAATTATAATGTTCTTATTAATACCTGGCTTACTGTAGTTTATAGACCTAAATTACCTGGCCTCAGTTACCCGGTCTTGCCGCTTTGCACTTTACAACATCAGAAAAAAAATCAGACCTTACCTAACTCAAAATGCCACTCAACTCAGGTTTTGTTTTTTTCAGATATTTAAAAGTATGATGATGATAGCACCACACCATAACTCCTTAAAGAATTGTCACTAGCACTTATTGCTGCACTAACGGCTCTATTGCACTATACCTTGATTGTTTGCCTTTTTTTCCCCTGTAAGTCGCTTTGGATAAAAGCGTCTGCTAAATGACTAAATGTAAATGTGTGAGAACATCTCCATGTGTGGTCCCCAGGCCCGGTACCCAGGCATCCTGAGCCGAGCCCGAGGACAGGGGACCTTCTGTGCCATCGATTTCTGTGATGAGGAAACACGCAACAGCATCCTGCTCGCGGCCAGAAACAAAGGTAGTACACTACATTATTACTTATTTCTTAATTGAGTGGCGGTCAATGAGGCTGTGGGTGGTGTTGCCGTCCTACGCCCAAAATATAACTCTGACAGCTTTACCAGAACAATGTGAGGGAGAAGACTAATTTTCCTACGTTTCTATGTATAAATTATTTTTGTAGAGTGGTATCTGCAGCCTCGAGCGAAGTTTCCAAATGTATTTTTTGACAATTTTTTCTCTCCCTCTGCACTCCAGCGATGATGTCATCCACTCTAGACTCTCCATAGGGTAACATTTAGGGGATTTTTTGTCGTGTTTTTGCCGAATAATTTGAAAACCGTTTGCTGAAACCCTTAGAAAAGTCATAGCACACTTGTCATGGCCGAGCCGGTCGATTTGATACCTTTTTAGTGTATGTGAGACCAAAACTCTGGGAGGAGTAGTCGACCGGAAAACAACACAGAAGAAACGGAAGAATAGGATTAAGCCCGGTGGAGAGTGCTTTCACCACAAACATGAACATATCACTATTGATTCTATTGTATTATAACTCTGTTTGTCTTTACCAGGTGTCCTCCTGGGAGGCTGTGGGGATAAATCTGTCCGTTTCCGTCCATCGCTGGTTTTCAAGGAACACCATGTTAACATCTTCCTCAACATCTTCGATGACGTATTGGCCCATCACAAATAAATCCTGACCCTGAAGGAACCTGAGTGAAGCTGCTTGAGTTAATGCAGAATGAAGGGACGAAACTCCAGACAGTCAATGTCTAAAAATAAGCACAATCCATGCAGAAAAACTGCACAAATGCCTTTTATAACCTCTGTTTCAAGATGTAATTTACCAATCTTCAAATTATTATATTTAGCTGGAAATGATGAAGCGTCCAGCTAAATTAATGATGATATCCTTTTATTTGCATTGCTGTAAAGATGTACCCATAAAAAGATTAAGAACAGGAGCCAGTGGTTGCTGTTGCAGTTATTAATGTCATGGAATGTTCATTATGTAAAATAAATCTATGGAAATAACTCCAAACTCCAGAATCTTTCTATTCTGAATCCTAAATGGACCATGAAAACATCATGAGGTGTACTCATTGTTTTTTTCTGATCTGTTTGTTGTTTTTAGTGGCTCAGATGAGAGCAGCTATTGTGACTTAAATTAAATCTCTTAAACGAAGCTACATTTGCTGCTACATTTATTTCTGAAAATGCATTTACATTTTCATGTCCCACTTGGTTATGATTTTATATTTAACACTTCTCATTTGTGACATAACAGACAGGTATGTTAGTATTCTCAGGCGATAGATAGATAGATAGATAGATAGATAGATAGATAATTACTTTATTCATCCCAGAAGGGAAATGTGTTTGTCACAGCAGTCCGGTATTTAAGTACAATAAAATACAATAGAATAAAATACTGAGGTATGATAAATAAATACAACAATAGAAAAAAAAAAAACAGAATAGAACAAGAACACTGAAGAAGTTAAAAAGAAGATAAGTTGGTAGGTAAGGTACAGTGGCACGATGATGGTAATTATACTGATATGATGGTAATGTTATTGTGACTAGACCGTATATAATAATAGTCCAGTATGTGATAATATAATAGTTGTTCAGAGTAGCCTCCACCGGTTACACTAATACAAATCAGAAGTCAAAACAAGTCAAGTCAAAGTTTATTTATAGAGCACATTTAAAAAACAACCTCAGTTGACCAAAGTGCTGTACAGTTATTAAAATGGAATAAAAATCATACACAAATATAGTTATAAATAAAAACAATGAAAAAAAATAAAATACTAAAAACAGTAAAACAATAAAATAGTAATAAAAACTCAATCCAAAAACAGAGTTAGAGATAAAAGAAAAATAAAACGGTAAAAAAGTAAAAAACAAAACAAAAAAAACCCCAACAATGCTTAATTATAAAAGGTATAAGTGGTAAAATGACAAATGATCCGGATCACTAGAAATAGACCATCACTACTCATAACTTTACCCAGAAAACTGGTCTATTTCTCTATTTACATGACGAGCTACAGTGGTTGGCTAACTTACTAGTCACTCAGGATTTGACCGTGTGCCATTGGCTGAAAGTCTGTTAGGTGGGCGGGCCTAATGTTCGTTGCAGTATCGGGGGGGCGGGGCTGTTGGATCCGAAAGGAAAACTAAAGAAAAGAAGAGGATCTCTAATCTGACGGTAAAATATGTTAAATAACTCCACAGAATATCTTTCTGCCTGGTTGTTTAGTCTGTCAGGATATGTGCTAATATCAAACATTACCCTGAGGTGTCAGAAGTGGATAATAAAAGGCCAGCTGTCCTAAGTTAATATTTACAGTATAGTACAGTACAGTACAGTATAGTTAAGCTAATATTTCTCTGGTTCCATGACAACAGCAGGCTGCAGAAGATTATAAATTAATATTAAAGTAAATTATTAAAAATTATTAAAGTTATCTGTACTGTAAGGTTAAACTGACGGGGATAGTTAAAGGGAAATAGCAGAGAGGAAGTGAAGTTATGTTGCAATGTAAACTTACCAAATTCTGTCACCAGGTAACCATAGCAACAAGATTTATTAATGCTGTATAATACATACATATATATATATATATATATATGTATGTATATATATATATATATATATATATATATATATATATGTATACATAATGTGTATGTGTATATATATGTACATATATATGTACATATATATATATATATGTATACATAATGTGTATGTGTATATATATGTACATATATATCTGTGTGTGTGTATATATGTATATTTATATATATATATGTGTGTGTGTGTGTGTATATATATATATATATACATATATATACATATATATACACACACACACACACACACACATATATACACATATGTATATATGTATATATACATATATACATTCTATATGTATATATGTATATATACATATATACATATGTGTATATGTGTGTGTGTATATATGTGTGTGTGTGTATATATATATATATATATACTCTGTTCAGCAGTAAGTCATTACTGTGTCATTAAATCTGAACATGTCTGTCAACATCGCTGGTCTTGTTTGCTTATAAAAGTCTTTATTCTGTTATTATTCTTTCAGATGGCTGCGATCAGAAAGAAACTGGTGATAGTTGCTGATGGCGCCAGTGGAAAGACCAGCCTCCTCATCGTGTTCAGCAGGGACCAGTTCCCTATGTGCAACGTGCCCACAGTGTTTGAGAACTATGTGGCACATATTGAGGTGGATGGTAAACAGGTGGGCTGTTTATTATACTGACACATTTTGTATGTTTTGTATTTCATATTTACAGTAGTGCATTAACATAGCATGTGTGTAGTCGGAGGCTCCTGAACCTTCTACCTCTTTCACACCAAGGACCAGGGTTATCTGACCTGTGTTCAACCTTATTTTGTCCTTTCAAAACAAGCAAGTTAAGACAGCTTTTGATCTATTGAATATACAGTCATGGAAAAAAATATTAGACCATTGTTTTCCTCAATTTATTGTTCATTTTAAAGTCTGGTACAACTAAAGGTTCATCTGTTTGGACAAATATAATGATAACAACAAAAATATATCATAAGAGTTTAATTCAAGAGCTGATATCTAGACATTTAACATGGTTAAATGAAATGATGAGGAAATGAGGAAATTTCCATATAAACATACTTTTTAAAATTGGTCTTTTGTAATATTAAAATTCTTTTGAGACAGTGAATTTTAGGTCTTCATTAAATGTAAGCCTTAATAAAAAAATAATCAGAATTAAATAATCTGAGACATGAAATGTTTCATTCTGTGTGTAATGGATCTATATAATGTGTTATTTCACCTTTTTGAATTGAATTACTGACATAATATATATATATATATATATATATATATATATATATATATATATATATATATATATATATATATATATATATTATGTCAGTAATTCAGATATACATATATATATATATATATATATATATATATATATATATATATCGGGAGACACGCCAAACATTAACAATAAGGAAGGAGACGCAGATATGGAAGGAGCACAGGTCACCGTCGCTAACTGTGCACAGCATCCACCGCTTATTGTAAACAAACCAGCATGCTAACTATACATAAAGTGTCCGCCGCTGATCGTAAATTAACCGGCATCACTAACTGTGCACAGAGTGTCTGGTGATTGTTGTAAACAAACAGAGATCGCTAAGTGAACACATACTTCAAGATGTCAAAACCCTGAAAACTAGTTTGAGGATTGAGAAAGTCTCTATCAGCCTCTGAGCCACAGTAAAGATATTGTGATGTGTGTCTATAGGGAGGTCCTTGGTGGTGATGTTCTCCTGTTCTCCTGTTCTCCTGTTCTCCTGATCCAGGTGGAGTTAGCTCTCTTCAACACAGCAGGTCAGGAGGACTATGACAGACTGAGGCCTCTGTCCTACCCAGACACAGACGTCATCCTCATATGTTTCTCCATCGACAGCCCAGATAGTTTGGGTGAGATTTTCTCTTTTTTATTGTTGTTTTTCTACAAACTTTCTTATTACCTGTGCTCCGTGTTCACCATGTTCTCCTTGTGCCTGATGCAGAGAATATTCCAGAGAAGTGGACTCCTGAGGTCAAGCACTTCTGTCCCAACGTTCCCATTATTCTAGTGGGAAACAAGAAGGACCTGAGAAATGATGAGCACACCCGCCGAGAGCTGGCCAAGATGAAGCAGGTCAGTGAAGTTATTGTTTAAAATATCCTAGAAAAATAAAACATCAATAAATAGGTCAGTGAGCTCTTTATGGAGACTGTGGAGTTACATAACTTTCTACTAATCCCACCAAAGGAGGAGGAACTACTCCCAGAACTGGTGTTTGAGAGTAAAATAATAAAGAAATAATTAATGTCATCATGGTTTTTACATAGTTTAACATTTAAGCATTTTGTAGACCTGTAGCTGATTAGTATTTACACTTAAATTTATATATTAATAAATGGACCAATTGTTTTTCCAAATACTTTTTTAAATGACGTGACGTATAACTTTTTAAAAATGTGATTTTCTGTATTTTTTTTTTTAAATATTCTGTCTCTCACTGTTAAAATAAACCTACCATTAAAATTAAAGACCATTCATTTAGTTGTCAGTGGTAAAATTGAGCAATAATTATTATTATTTCCCTCTCTGTATGTATGTATATGTATATATATGTGTATATACTAAAAATAATTTTGACTAAAAAAAAGACAAAATGACTAAAAAAAATACACAAAATGAACAAAAAAGACGTAAAACGGCACAAAATGACAAAAAAAGATACAAAAAAGACACAAAATGACCAAAAAAGACACAAAAGACACAAAATGACAAAAAAGACACAAAATGACAAAAAAGACACAAAATGACTAAAAAAGACACAAAATGAACAAAAAAGACACAAAATGACACAAAATGACCAAAAAAGACACAAAAGACACAAAAAGACACAAAATGACAAAAAAGACACAAAATGAACAAAAAAGACACAAAATGACTAAAAAAGACACAAAATGAACAAAAAAGACACAAAATGACTAAAAAAGACACAAAATGACCAAAAAAGACACAAAATGACTAAAAAAAGACACAATAAGAGACAAAATGACAAAAAAGACACAAAATGACCGAAAAAGATACAAATGCCTTACAAACACACAAATTGACCCAAATTGTTCCTCTAAACACACCAGAGCCAAATAAATCAAACAGAGTCCCACTAGAATAAAACCAGAGTTGATGACAGGATCACACACAATCACAAGATCACATTTATGTTGGTTTTTCTTTGTTTCTTTTTGGTTCTAAATGTTGATCCAGTAAGTCAGAATAAAAAATCTATTATTATTATCAGGTCATATAGGTGAAAAAATATACCAACATGGTATTTAAACATGTTTTAAGTGGTGAATACAGGCAGGATGGAAAGATTCAGACATGGAGGAAACAGAACAAAACTCCAGAGAGTTAATGGACAATGTCTTTCTATTATTATTGTATTTCTTATTAACATGATGTCCTGTTGACAATGATTTTCCTTAATAATTTTGGTTTATCACAACAGGAACCAGTGAAGTCTGAGGAGGCGAGGGACATGGCCAACCGGATAAACGCCTTCGGGTACTTGGAGTGTTCAGCCAAGACGAAGGAGGGAGTGAGGGAGGTGTTCGAGATGGCCACCAGGGCGGCGCTGCAGGCCAAGAGGAGAGGGACGAAGAGCAGCTGCCTCCTGCTATAGGGAGTCAGGTCAGAGGAGGAGGAGGAGGAGGAGAAACACACCAACAGCACCACTGACTGGGTGTTAGAGGGACCAGTATGGAAGTAAATCTGTGTCATCGGAGTTTGAAATAAAAAAGACGTTGAATTTCTAGCACTGAATATTTATCCATTGAATTTAAGTATCTGAATGTTTTCCAACGTTAAAAATTAAACCACAAAAAATTCAACTGCAACATCCGGGGACCCAAGGAGGAACAATCGATTCCAGATTGTGGTTGATTTTTTTTGCAGTTTAATTTTTTGAGGTTGAATTTTTAACGTTGAAAAACATTCAGATACATAATTTCAATGCATAAATATTCCATTTACTTCCATAGACGAGCCAGAAAAGTTCAAATGCAGTGAAAAAAGGGAGGTTTATACATTTATGCAGTAGTGGAAAGTAACTAAGTACATTTACTCAAGTACTGTACTTCTGTACAATTTTGAGGTACTTGTACTTTACATGAGTATTTCCATTTTATGTAACTTTATACTTCTACTTCGTTACATTTTGAAGCAAATATTGAACTTTTTACTCCACTACAAAGTTACTTTTCATGTGGAGATTTAACATAAAAACATGATCAATTTAAAATGAATATGCATGTTTATAATTCAAACCACATAAAAGTATATTAAAAAGTTAAAAATGAGCCTTACATTGACAGCAGTGAAACACTGCTTACACAAATGCATCAATACAAATAATCTTATAACATATTTAGAACATATAAAACAATCTGAGTGGGTCCATTCTGCATAACGAGTACTTTTACTTTTGATACTTTAAGTACATTTTGATGCTGATACTTTTGTACTTTTACTTCAGTAAGTTTTGAATGCAGGACTTTTACTGTAGTGGAGTCATTTCACAGTGTGTATTAGTACTTTTACTGTAGTGGAGTCATTTCACAGTGTGTATTAGTACTTTTACTGTAGTGGAGTCATTTCACAGTGTGTATTAGTACTTTTACTGTAGTAAAGGACCTGAATACTTCATCCACCTCTGGTCAGGAGATATTTTAACACCTATTATTACCACAAAGATGGTCAGTGCCACATTTTTGGTGGAAAAGTAACTAAATACATTTACTCAAGTACTGTACTTCAGTACCATTTTGAGGTACTTATACTTTACTTGAGTATTTCCATTTTATGTAACTTTATACTTCAACTTCACTACATTTAGAGGCAAATATTGTCCCTTTTGCTACATTTAGCTGACAGCTTTAGTTACTTTTCATATGGAGATTATGGAGATTTAACATAAAAAACATGATAAATTTAAAATGAATATGCAAGTTTATAATTCAAACCACATAAAAGTATATTAAAATTAAAATGAGCCTTACATTGACACAAAACCATCAATACAAATAATCTAATAATATATTTAGTAAATATATAAAACAATCTGAGTGGGTCCATTCCAAAAACATGATCAATTAAAAGTCATGAAACATTTTTTTTTTAATTAAACCTGATAACAGTATAAGTTAAAATGAGCTCTATCTTAACAAAATTAAAATGCTGCTCAAGACAAATAATCTAATAATAATAATACACTCCTGAACAAAATGTTAAGACCAGGGGAAAAACTACAAGTATTTGCATTTTGCGTTGGTGAAACATAACCAGGTTGTAAGTAGAATTCTGAACTTATAAACAGGAGCAAGAGACAAAAAATAGAGTCGGCAATTTATTGAAAACTGCATTTAAACTCAAACAGAGCCTTAAAAAGTCAAAATCTGTGCAAAAATCTGTCTTTCACGTCATTTTCTATCAGACATTCATATATAAAAAAACAATCTGAGTGGCTCCATTCTGCATAACGAATACTTTTACTGCATTTTAACTGTTTTAACTGTCTTTGTGTACCCTGAAAAGCGCTCTATAAATAAAATGTTTTATTGTTATTATTTTACTTTTGATACTTTAACCCTTTGATGCACACCATGGTCTAAACAAGTGACCCGACTAAGTTTTTATATTCTTTATCTTTGCAACAAATTAATTTCATCATTCAGTATTGCAGGTTTTCCTCAAAAAACTTGTTTTTGATCATCATACATCCTAATTTTTTCTTTTAATTTCTTATTTTTTGAATAAAAAACCTTTTGTGGGTGTTTATATGTTTTGCATCAAAGGGTCACCAATTTAAAACCTGACAAAGAAGACACAAATATTAACTATCCTATTTTGTTAAATTGGTGTTTTTTCCAATGGAAAATATTATTTGGTGGCTCTAATGAGTCTCAAATGTTAAAATATGTGATTTTCCAATGTAATCTGGTGGTTCTAACAACTCTTTTAAAGTTAAACCTTCAAAATAAGACAAACATAGTTACACATATACTCACATTGTTGATTCAGTGAATCACTTTTTGTACTTTTTGTACTACTCTTCTAATGCACAAGGTCATTTTAGACCCATGTGTGTAAACTTGATGTAATAATATTAAAAAACTATTTTTCTTCATAAAGTATGAAAGGAAAAATGGATATAATGATCTGTTGTAATAAAAAAAAAAGATATTCAAACACACAGCAGCATGAAATAACATGGGGAATGAATGAGGGTCATTTTAGACTCATGTTGTGTATTAGAAGGTGTTTATATGTTGGACATCAAAGGGTTAAGTACATTTTGATGATGATACTTTTGTACTTTTACTTCAGTAAGTTATGAATGCAGGACTTTTACTGTAGTGGAGTCATTTCACAGTGTGTATTAGTACTTTTACTGCAGTAAAGAAGCTGAATACTTCTTCCATCACTGCATTTATGTATTTAAGATTACAGCTTTTATCTTTCAAATAAAAATACTGTCATAAAACTATGAAGAGAATGTGAAGAGAAGGGAAAATCTCTGTCACTCCCACTATTAAAAGTGTGAAAGTGTGTTATTATCAAAATTAACTTTATATAAACTCACATCTCTGTTTTATGAATCTGCAGTATTTTTTCTACTTCCATTCATTTAAAAGCTGGGTTTATTATTATTATTGGCATTGGAGCATAAATACAGGAACATCTCAATAAATAAGAATATCAGAGAAAAGTTTATTTATGTCAGTAATTCAATTCAAAAAGGTGAAATAACACAATATATAGATCCGTTACACACAGAATGAAACATCTCATGGCTTAATTTATTTAATTTCTTATCATTATAATGATTATGGCTTACATTTAATGAAGACCTAAAATTCACTGTCTCAAAAAAAATGTTAATATTACAAAAAACCAATGTTAAAAAGTATGTTTAACATGTAAATGTTTCCTCTGAAAGTATGTCCATTTTATAACAACTTTTTATCTCAAAATTATGACTTATTATCTCATAATTTCAACTTTTTATCTCAAAATTATGACTTTTTTGGAGCTGCAACAATTATTTGATTAATCTAACAATAATCAATTATTAAATTAATCATTTAAAAACTATTTCGATAATCTAATAATTGATTTGAGCAGTTTTTTTAAAAAGACAATAAGTCCAAATTCTCAAAATAGAGTATAAAACAGTATGACACATATATTACAAAGACTCTATGTAATATGTGTCCTACTGTTTTATACTCTATTTTATACAGTCTTTGTAATATAGGTGTTAAACTGTTTTATACTCTATTTTATACAGTCTATGTAATATAGGTGTTAAACTGTTTTATACTCTATTTTATACAGTCTATGTAATATATGTGTTATACTGTTTTATACTCTATTTTATACAGTCTATGTAATATAGGTGTTAAACTGTTTTATACTCTATTTTATACAGTCTATGTAATATATGTCTTATACTGTTTTATACTCTATTTTATACAGTCTATGTTAAATATGTGTTATACTGTTTTATACTCTATTTTTATAGGGTTACAACTAAAAGTAATCCGAGTACTACCAAAATTGTAAGTAAATGACTCATATATTAACACAGATCTTACAGCTGAAGTCACATTTCTTCTCATACTTGAAATTCACAAAGTAAAAATACTAAAATGTTACTTTCAACTCAAAATAACTGAAACTAGCTAACGCGCTAACGTTAGCTTAAGTTACTGGTGCAGTTGATGTGACAGTTATAAAGAAAAGGGAACTCCTGACGTCCGGTAACTTCTGTACGGAGACTTTTCGGGGTTATTTGTTAATATGTCAACTTCATTCACTGTTGAGACTTTTAAAAAGTCATTTCTTCGACTCTTTTTAAGCTCCGCGCTGTGACACACAGCAGCTATCTCTCTCCGGTTCACCTTCTCAGCCTGGTGTTACTAGAATACTCAGCTGGCCCTCTTTCTTTAGTTTTTCATTAAAAAGTCAACTTTAATCTTTGGATTCTGTTTGATTATGCATCTATCACGGAGATGACACATTTTAAAGTTTAAAGCTGTTTTCAACAGGTGCCGCGACAACGACAACCACAGACGGATTGAGCAGAGTGTCGCAGGTTACCAAGGTTACGAGTTGATCCGTAACACCGGAAGCTACGCTGTTAAATTCCCAGGAGCCCTGAAAGCTTCACGGTTACCTAGTCTCGCGAGAACAGGCAGCGAGAGCCAAACTGTCAAAACCATTTCAATACATTCATTTTCATAATGTTAAAAGTGATTTTTAGCTGTGTAAATATCTAATGTGGAAAAAAACATAGAAATATAGTTTACAATTACTCCAAACGAGTGGCGTCTTTGCAGGGTTTTTTTTATTCACACCATACAAACTCTCAGAGAACACACATAATACAGAATAAATAAATCAAGAGACTTTAAGTGAAAAAAACAAGAAAACAAGATCCAGGGGTTATATATAAACATACATAATTGGGTCATTCCAGAATTGGAGGACATTTTATGTCCCACCCATTAATTTTCAAATAAATCATGCATAAAATTCCAAAACGTCCATTTGTGGTGAAAATTATAATTACTCTGAGACAAAATATGAATAGAGTAATACAAAAACTGGTTCCAAAATATTATTTAAAATATGAAATTACTCTAAACACCCCCTAAAATTGCCTTTTTCTCTTGTCCCACCCTCCTGATAGCCAACATGCATGTCAAATAAAGTGGTTAAAGTAAGGTTACATTTTTTATTTTTTTATGATTTTGTTGATTTATGTATTTTGTAAGTGTACAAACACTTTATTTAATCAAAACATATTTTAAATAAAACCAATTTTGCATTAAAGTTGTGTCCCACAACATCCACGCAACCCTGTTACCAAAACCTTTTTAGCAGAGAAGAAGAAGAAGAAGAAGTATGAGACACATGGCACAAAAGAAATTGCATCATCAAGCTATTAGCTAATAGCATGGGTAGACAAAAGGTAAGTCCTCTCTTCTATTTTTCATATTTTTTATATTTCATTGGCCTTGGTCGAGTGTGTCCCTCAAAGCAATGCAACCCTGTTACTCATATTACCAGAATAATGCAAAAATATTTTCAAAGTTTTTAAAGCCTTTAGATAACTAGGTTTGTTCTCAACCTTACAGTAACAGTACATTCCATAGCTAGCATCTTTTTTCTGCTAAACAGCTAACATTAGTACGAATTTGCAACCCTGTTACTGTAATTAGAGTAACAGGCTTGAACTACAGTAACAGGGTTGAATCTCTTTAAGTTCACTCAGAGGAGACAATCAGTGTTATCAATCGTAAAATCAAATGTGTACATATAATGTAACAAAAACTAGTTTTAAATATTATCATTAGTATTAGTCTAGGCCTACTGTATTTTAGATTTCAGATTTATGTCATAATCTACAATCAAAAGTAATTTGTCTATTCAACCCTGTTACTCTAATTTCAACCCTGTTACTGTGTAATTTATCTTAAAATTATCTTAAATGACTGTATCAGCTCATGAGAGTTTATCCTATTGTCATTTTGGAAGTGTGTATGATAATATTCATTATTAATTTTAGCAAATATTTATAGATAAAGACTGAAATTTCTAAAAATCATGCATGACGATCACAATGTTTGGGCGAGATTGATTTTTGAAGTTGTTTAAATTAATATATATGAAGTCTGATCTGAAACAAAATGTGTATTCTGTGTGAAAATGAAATTTTTTTACTTACTGCTTAAGGACATATTCAACAACATTTTATGTAATACTTTTACAGGTTCCTGAGTATTGGTAACAGGGTTGCGCTAAGCAGGGCACACAATATATAAAATACCTAATAAAAAGTGTCACTTTGAGTCCTTAGCTGGACAGACATAATTATTTGATGGTTAATTACCTGTATTTCTCAAATATATAGCATATATATAGTGTTTCGGTCGGTAAATTGTCCTCGAATTCTGGAATGACCCAATTATGTGTAGCTCATTTTATTTAAATCACAAGACATGTATATAAACATTTTTTTTAAAGGAGCAAGCACTTAAATGAAGGGGAATAAATCAAAACAGTAGAAAGCGAGACATCTCCCAACAAATCTTTCTTGCTTTATTACTAGCTTGCGTTTTATTTTAATTGATGAGAAAAATCATTTAAAATCATTCATAATCTTTATATCTTTGCAGAGCAAATTGTTGTATGCTGCTGTATTAATGTTGTGAATGTTGTTTACATCACCTTTAAGGTTCAGAAAAGATCATGGTTTGAGTAAAATAAGTACATTTCTTGGGTTACTTCACTTCTGAAAGTAAGTGCATGAAAATACAAAAGTGAAGTAGCACATGACTTCAACTATTAGTCCTAAATGGGACACAAACACTGGTCTTCTGAGTCAAAGTCCTGTGTTTGTTTGACCAATCCGTCTGATCTTTAAATTGCATAATTATTACGGCCACCAGAGGTCGCAGCTTAGCAATAAATGTAAATAGTATGAGTCATGATAAGCTGCTTGAGAAAATGGCTTGTGGGGTCGTTTTTTAAGGAAAGGACTGTCTCAAATAATTTGTTTTACCTATAATACAAGTTAATATTATATGAAATGTGTCACAATAGAAGAAGATAATAAATAAGAAACTATGAGCTAATTCAAGCAAAATGCATCTAAGAAGTACAAACTCATTCTACAATTTGGCAATATTCGCCTGGCATAAAATAATTCATAAAAGTTGCTGTTTTTTTCCGTGTATGTTTTTCTCCTGATTGCAGTGCAGTCAGTAGAAGCTGAGCCCTGGACTACGAAGCCACTTCAACATAGCCAGGATATGTTGTGGTGATCTGGCTTCACTAAGCCTAACAACCGCAGTCAGGGATAAGTGGTATCACTAAGGTGGTTCTCAAGTATCTGAGTGAAGCCAGGCTTTCCTCTTCAGGCTCTGTGTGTGTTCACATAAAGGGCCGTTGGAGCATCGTTTGACTCAACTAGCGGACAAAAACCATCGCCTTTCACCCACTTCTATGAAGAATATGAATCATTATTACAGCTCAAAGCAATACTGTTGCTCTAAATAAGACATGTGATTACATTTGGAAGAAAATAACAAGTGTGGATTCATGAATGAATATATTTATTGAACCACTCCATGCTCTCAGTGACTACTGTTGATTTCTAACTTGACAGCTGCACACACAGCACACTTACTGTTACACTGAAAAGTGACTTTTAAACATTACAATCATGAAGTGGATTTAGATTTGGCTTTAGCCCACTTCATGAAGAAATTATTTTTAGGCCTATTATCTTGAATGAACAGGCTAACAATAGACATTTTCAAATCAGTACTATATTAGCTGTAATACCAGCAGTTTAAAACGGACATCAGCAAATCATTATAAAGCATATAACATAATGTGTTTACATTAATACTTCACTATATTATTAATCAGTGTGTTTATATTAATACTTCACTATATCATTAATCAGTGTGACGTTTACTGGCATATGAAATACTGTAAGCACACTGATTAATAATATAGTGAAGTATTAATATAAACACACTGATTAATAATATAGTGAAGTATTAATGTAAACACACTGATTAATAATATAGTGAAGTATTAATGTAAACACACTGATTAATAATATAGTGAAGTATTATTGTAAACACACTGATTAATAATATAGTGAAGTATTAATGTAAACACACTGATTAATAATATAGTGAAGTATTAATGTATGCTAACTTATTTTACGTGAGAGTAATTTCCTGCAGCTATGTTACACACAGTAACTCGACTGTAACTGCACGGCTCCGTTTGGTGATATTAACGTAACATTACGACTCAACATGTTTAAATTTCTAGTGGGCCAGATAGTAGATCTGTATTTCTCATATAAATATTCTTCTGGGTCTCTAACGGGTTTTGTCGGCCTCAAAAAACTCTCGCCCTCCTCAGAGACCTGCGGCCCAAGATCCACAGGATCTTCCAAAAAGGTGACGCCATTTTCAAGGAGAATTGATTGGTCAGTAGGCGGGGCTTTTATAGACGCTGATCTCTTGTCTAGAACATAACCTGGTCCCAACCAGGTTAGCTTCTCAGCATGAGTTGCCATGGTGATCTAGCCAGATTAAAAGAGAACCACCTTCATGATACCAAACACCCAGGGTTAGAGCTGAAGTTACCTCAATAACCATCAAATCTAGCTCGGTAGTACAGGGCTCAGGACTCTTGAGGCTTATGGGGGTGTATGGTGGATCTGGTTCTGGTCCCTGCCCACTGGATCGATACTCTCGTAGGTGGAGTCTTCATCTGCAGCGACTGGAGGATAGTTGGCATAGAGCTGAGGAAACAAACCAACAAACGATCAGATATTAGACAGAGACGACCTGAGACAGCAGGAGAAAGGAAATAAAAACCTCTGGGTGCAACTGCTTTGTGCATGAAGGTGGAGACTAAAGCTGTCTGCTGAGATATATTTAGTACAAACTTTGAGGAAAGAAAGTGGATTATACCTCAGAAGTGGTTTGGGCTCTGTTGACAATTTCTTGTGAGAATAGTCACTACTTGAGTTCATCGTTACTGCTTCCATTTTCTGAGAACTCCAAAATCACTATATTCATTTGTATTTTCCTGTTTAATTTACCTGTTTATCTTCTAGAATTAAATCTGACTCAATCAGTCAAACAGTATCAAGATATGCCCGGTAAAAAAAGAAAAGTTGGATGAACTCAAAATTTCAAGGCAACAAACTTCGATAAAATTTTAAGTTGGACAATAAAACTAAATATTTTAAGTTTTGTTTTTGAGTTTGCTCAACTCTGAATTCAGATTTTTGTGAACTCAACTGTAAATTGTACTAACTTATAATTTTACATTGTAATAACTTTTAATCCTTACTTCTGCTAACTTCTGCAATGTGCTGAATTGGCACGATTGTAACGCCGCGATGAAATGTCAGCTAATGTTGCGACCACAATTTTGAGTTAGCATTGATACGCTAATGGCTACTCTTGTAGCTGTAACAAGCAGCGCCGCTAGCATCAGTTAGCCGCTAGCTTCAGTTAGCCGCTAGCATCAGTTAACCACTAGCATCAGTTAGCCGCTAGCTTTCGCTAATGACCAAATTTCACCGCTTTCCCTGCATTTCACAACAAAGAAATAAGAGTTAGCAGAACTATTGTCCCTTGTTGTGAACCCCAACTTAAAGATATAAGTAACAACAACTCACCAACTTGTTTTTGAGCAGACAACTGGCTTCCTTTGTTGTGCTAACTTACATTATTGCCCTAAATGTCAATCATTTATATTTCCAAGTTTTACCAACTGAAATCACTGTTTTAGGCCAAAAAACACAAGTTGTCTTTTTTGCAGTGTGTTTGCCATCATCAGAGGGACAACAGTAACAGTAGAGCTCAGTATAGAGAGTGTTTCACTAAAAACAATCTCTTAACAATCCTTTTGATTATCGTGCACAGGTTCATCTCAGGCAGCAGTGGGAATAAGAAAGGGTTAAAGAAAGTCACCTCCATGTTTGTGCTGACTGTTTTCCTCATACAGTCTATGGTTTTCCTGCTGGAGATCTTCCGAAAACAGATTATCATCAGTGCCAGCTGTGAGATGTTGAAGATGATGATGAAGGTGATGATGATGGCAACACTCACGACCACAATCATCCACAGATCTGTGTGAGCTTAAAAAGAGAAAAGTTCATTTTACAGACTCTTTGACTGCTCAAACCCAGGCCTCCCACGTGTTGCCACTTTTCACAGCTTAGATGAAGACCTTTGGCTCTTTCAAACACTGAAGGGTTAAAACTATGTGTATGTTTATGTTTAGAAATGGTGGAGAGTAAAATTGGACGTGACATGAACATCACAACGTGGCCGTCTGATCCCAACCAGCTCACATCCAAATAAATGATCAACAAATGTTGTATTAAAAAAATAAAGACAGAGACAAAGACACTGGCATTTGGTCTTTTCTTAGCATTATTATCATAATTAATATTATTATTATCATTATTAATATTATTATTGTTATTAGGGCCTCGGGGCAATCGCACCAATCATGCCAATCGCACCAATCGTAGTGCCCGGGACTCCATTTAAACTTTAAACAGTAGACACAAGTTGCACGCACACACAGGTAACTTCATGTGATTTTAATTACACACACACACACACACACACACACACAGGTAACTTTATGCGATTTTCGCCACACACACACACACACACACATTTTGAGGTTAAAGGGCATAGTTTGAAATCTCTGAAGAATATCATCATAGTGTACATACACCGGCAGTAGCCCCCGTGGCCCTTTCAGAATTTCCCCAGGGGAAATTTTCTAGTTATTATTATTATTTCCTGGTTTGAAAGAGACAATTGGCCATTGTCAGGAATTAACAGGCACCCTGCAGCCAATCAGAGTCAGTTGTTCACCCAGACCATGGTACAAACATATTATTCATGTACCTCCTGTTGTCTCAGTGGGTGGAGTTGTGGAGCTTCCTGAACTGGAGTCTAAACTCTGTGTTGTTGTAGAAGTGGTCGGAGCTGTGAACAACAGAAACAAATCAAGTCCTGATGAGAGGAAGGCCTGATAGTGGCAGCCTGTTACAGCAGCTCCATGTATTTCTGTAGTTTTTTGTGTTTTTACTACGTTTGTTGTGTGTTTTTTATATTTATTTTTGCACTGTCCTGCGCATCTCCGCAACGCACAACAGCGGGGTGCTTTTTGGAACTTTTTGGACACTTTATACAACTTTTAATCGCACTTTAGTCTCTCCGGATCACTGGAAGCAATGCCGACACCACTCGTCAGCGTTGTTTACACCCGCGACCAGCTGATGGCCCTGAGGCACAACACGGCCGGAGAGACTTACAGACACACCATACCGGAGGAGCTTAAGAGGTTATGGCGAGGCTGCAGAGCGGGGGTTAAACACAGGATGGGGAAGAGGAAGTTTAAGCCCTATATCCCTGCAGTCATCACTGGAAACGTGAGAAGTTTGGCAAATAAAGTGGACGAACTGGAAGCACTCGCCGGGACACAGAGGGAGTACAGGGAGTCCAGTATCATGTGTTTCACGGAAACGTGGCTGCACGACCTGATACCGGACTCAAACGTCACCATTCCCGGCTTCCAGACGGTGCGAGCCGACAGAGACACCGCCGCGACCGGTAAGAAGAAAGGAGGGGGGCTTGCCGTGCTCGTTAACAACAGGTGGTGTCACCCCGGGCACGTCACGGTTAAAGAGCGGGTCTGCAGCCCGGACATCGAGCTCATCGCCGTCGGACTTCGTCCATATTATTTGCCGAGGGAGTTTTCCAGTGTCATCGCCATCACTGTCTACATTCCTCCGTCTCGAAACGCAGAAGCAGCTTGTGACATCATCCACACTGTGACTGCAGGACTACAGACACAACAACCTGGAGCCTTCATGTTCATTACAGGTGACTTCAACCATGTGTCTCTCTCATCCACTCTCCCAACCTTCTTCCAGTTTGTTAAATGTGCCACCCGGGAAAATAAGACTTTGGACCTGCTGTACGCAAATGTTAAGGATGCGTACAGCTCCACCGCCCTGCCACTGCTTGGCAGGTGTTAAAATAATTTGAATATTATACTTGAAATGAAATGTTACTGTCTTCCTCTCTTTTTCCTCTTTGTGATTTTTCTCCCAACAGTCATCACAGGTCACTATGCATGCGTAATTCACTAAACCTTGAGTGTAATAAATATCTCTGTGCATTTATATTAAGTCAGACAATATGATTTGATACAATGATTATGTTTGTGTGTTAATTTTGGTTTAGAAACTTTGACTACATATATTTTATTGTCTGGTTCATATTTTTTAGACTTTTACAATCTATGTGACACAGTGAAATTCCTTTGACTCTGTAGACATAATATCTTTGTGAGACAATAACAAGACAGAATGTTTTTTGTTGAATGTCCTGGAGAAGAGGCCAGGATGGCCTTGTCCGGGGCAGCAAGATCGTATGCCCAGCTGGCATTGACGTGCCGTTGTATTAATTAAAACTGGCGAATCAGCGATCAAGAGGGCGGGACTTCTGGAGGAAATCGACCAGCATGTTTTGTAAACAATTGTAAGGTTATTTTAATGGGTTCCAGGGAGAGAGTCGGGGTTCAGACTTCACAAACTGAAACACGTCTGTTTGTATTCGGGGACATGAGTTTTGAACCCGGAGAATCTCTGTAAAGTGCACATTTTTTGACGTATTGTAATAAAACTTTTGTTAAACTGAGAAACTTGGACGTCTCAAGCTCTTCATTTCCCCATCAACGAATGCGCAGAAAAATGGTGAGGTTTTTTCTGGTGGTGACAAGCTGTTACCCAAACAACAAACCGTGGGTAACCAGCGACCTGAAGGCTCTTCTTAACAAGAAGAAGAGGGCTTTTAGATCACGGGACAGTGCAGAACTTAAACGTGTACAAAGGGAGCTCAAACGCAGCATCAGGGAGAGGACAAATACAGACGGAAACTGGAGCACAAACTGGAAGACAACAACACCAGGGACGTCTGGAGTGGGATGAGAGAGATCACTGGCTTCCAGAGGAGAGGTAGGTTCAACTCCAAGCACCCCACCCCCGGCAGCCCCTCTACTGCTTCTCTGAACAACAACCTCCCACCTCCCCCCATCACCCCCTGCCCCACATCACCCCCGTCACCTCCGCCCACCCCCCCCACTGACTTTGACCACAGACCTTTTCACACCTCCAGTCCCCAGGACATCCACACATCCCCCACAGCCCCCCACCACCTCCAGCAGCAGACACCTCTCTACACCATCACCATCGACACCCCCCACCCCCCAGTCTGGACTACACATCACATCCAGCCAGGTGAGGAGAGAGCTGGAGAGGCTCAAGCAGAGGAAAGCTGCTGGACCGGACCGCAACAGCCCTCATGTGTTGAAGGCGTGTTCCAGCCAGCTCTGTGGAGTTCTCCAGCACCTCTTCAACCTGAACCTTCACCTTCAGAGAGTGCCAGTGCTCTGGAAAACATCCTGCCTGGTCCCAGTGCCCAAAAAAGGACGTCCTGCTGCACTGGAGGACTACAGGCCAGTAGCACTAACCTCTCACATCATGAAGGTCATGGAGAGACTGGTCCTGGCACACCTCAGACAGCTGGTGTGCCCACTACAAGACCCCCTGCAGTTTGCATATCAGCCCCGTGTTGGGGTTGATGATGCAATCATCTACCTGCTGCAGAGGGCTCACTCCTCCCTGGACAGACCCAACACCTCAGTCCGAATCATGTTCTTTGACTTCTCCAGCGCCTTCAACACCATCCAGCCCAGACTGCTGAAGGCCAAACTGGAGAACACACAGGTGGGTGCTCCCCTCATCACTTGGGTCGATGACTATCTGATGAGCAGGCAGCAGTTTGTGAGATTACAGAACTGTGTGTCTGATCGTCTGATCAGTAACATCGGCGCCCCCCAGGGGACTGTACTGTCCCCCTTCCTCTTCACCACATACACTGCTGACTTTCAGTACTGCACTGAGTCGTGTCATCTGCAGAAGTTCTCTGATGACACGGCCATTGTGGGGTGTGTTGAGGGCGGAGGGGAGGCTGAGTACAGGGACCTGGTGGACCGCTTTGTGAAGTGGTGTGGGGAGAACCACCTGCAGCTGAACGTGAGGAAGACGAAGGAGATGGTGTTGGACTTCAGGAGGAATAAGCCCCTGCCCTCTCCTGTCAGCATCGGTGGGACGGATGTGGAGATGGTACCCTCATACAAGTACCTGGGTGTCACTCTGGACAATAAACTGGACTGGTCCACCAACACTGAGGCCGTCTACAAGAAGGGCCTGAGCCGGCTTTACTTCCTGAGGAGGCTCAGGTCCTTCAATGTCTGCAACAAAATGCTGCAGATGTTCTATCAGTCTGTTGTGGCGAGCACCATCTTCTTTGCTGTGGTGTCCTGGGGGGGGGGCAAGCTAAAGAGCAGCTTCAGCCACAGACTCATTCAACCCCGCTGCTCCAAGGAACGATACAGGAAGTCGTTCCTTCCTTCTGCAATAAGACTATACAATTCATCTACCTCTGCCAGAACCAACATTACTGAAATGCACTAAATCTTTGCACTAAATCTACGCACGACACTTTGCTATGTTATTAATATTATTACTATTATTATTATTATATATACTGTTGCTGCCATTATTACTATTATTACTATATACTGTAATATACTACTATTATTATTATACTGGCCTTACCAGCCTTATTTATTATTAATATTATTATTACTATTATTATTATATATTATATATCATATTATTTTACTTATAATTACTTTATTTATATTTTTCATTTTATTTCTATATTGTTTATTATCTATTATTACATATTATATTATATATAATATATACTGTACTATTATTATTATTATTATTATATACCGTCTAGTCACTATAGCTTTGTTGCCATCATATCACCAGTATAATTACCTTCATCGTGTCAACCATCCTACCAACCGATGGTCTTTTTTTAACTTCTTAAGTGTCCTTGTTCTATTCTGTGTTTTTTTCTATTGTTGTTTTTATTTATGCTACCTAAGTATTTTATTCAATTGTATTTTATTGTATTTGAATACCGAACTGCTGTGACAACCGAATTTCCCTTCGGGGATGAATAAAGTAATCTATCTCTCTATCTATCTATCTATCTATGACCATGGATCAGTATTAAAACATCAGCAACTGTCAGTGAAAAAAAAAACTTTCTTCAAATAAACATTTTTATTCTCATTAGTTAGGGCCACGGGGCAATAGCACCAGCACTGTGGGACTATTCTACTGTGGATTATTTCTTCTTCCTCTTCCAGACGCAATTTCGTCCCGCTACTCGTCCTACAACTTGAAGAGTTGCAGTGGTAGTTTTTTATTCGCTACACACACACACAAATGCGCGTGTAAGCGTGCACACTCCTCCAGATACACATTTCACACACTCTCACACACACACACACACACATTTTGAGGTTAAAGGGCATAGTTTAAAATCTCTGAAGAATCTCATCATAGTGTAAACACACCGGCAGTAGCCCCCATGGCCCTTTCAGAATTTCCCCAGAGGAAATTTTCTAGTTATTATTATTATTTCCTGGTTTGAAAGAGACAATTGGCCAATGTCAGGAATTAACAGGCACCCTGCAACCAATCAGAGTCAGTTGTTCACCCAGACCATGGTACAAACATATATTATTATTATATATATATATATATATATGTATATATTACCTCCTGTTGTCTCCTGTGTTGTTGTAGAAGTGGTCGGAGCTGTGAACAACAGAAACAAATCAAGTCGTGATGAGAGGAAGGAGATACTCTGTGTGCTATGCTTCTCTATACTATGACCATGAATCAGTATTAAAACATCAACAACTGTCAGTGAAACACACACACACACACACACACACATTTTGAGGTTAAAGGGCATAGTTTGAAATCTCTGAAGAATCTCATCATAGTGTAAACACACCGGCAGTAGCCCCTGTGACCCTTTCGGAATTTCCCCTGAGGAAATTTTCTAGTTATTATTATTATTTCCTGGTTTGAAAGAGACAATTGGCCAATGTCAGGAATTAACAGGCACCCTGCAGCCAATCAAAGTCAGTTGTTCACCCAGACCATGGTACAAACATATATTATATATATATATATATATATATATATATATATATATATATATATATATATATATATATTACCTCCTGTTGTCTCCTGTGTTGTTGTAGAAGTGGTCGGAGCTGTGAACAACAGAAACAAATCAAGTCCTGATGAGAGGAAGGAGATACTCTGTGTGCTATGCTTCTCTATACTATGACCATGAATCAGTATTAAAACATCAACAACTGTCAGTGAAAAAAAAAAATTCTTCAAATAAACATTTTCATTCTCATTAGTTAGGGCCACGGGGCAATAGCACCAGCACTGGTCCCATACAGCAATAGCTGTATGGGACCAGTGGGACTATTATACTGTGGATTTTTTCTTCTTCCTCTTCTGGACGCAATTTCGTCCCGCTACTAGTCCTACAACTTGAAGAGTTGCAGTGGTAGTTTTTTATTTGCTACACACACACACACAAATGCGCTCGTAAGCGTGCACACTCCTCCAGATACACATTTCACACACTCACTCACACACACACACACACACACATTTTGAGGTTAAAGGGCATAGTTTGAAATCTCTGAAGAATCTCATCATAGTGTAAACACACCGGCAGTAGCCCCCGTGACCCTTTCAGAATTTCCCCTGAGGAAATTTTCTAGTTATTATTATTATTTCCTGGTTTGAAAGAGACAATTGGCCAATGTCAGGAATTAACAGGCACCCTGCAGCCAATCAAAGTCAGTTGTTCACCCAGACCATGGTACAAACATATATTATATATATTACCTCCTGTTGTCTCCTGTGTTGTTGTCTCAGTGGTCGGAGCTGTGAACAACAGAAACAAATCAAGTCCTGATGAGAGGAAGGAGATACTCTGTGTGCTATGCTTCTCTATACTATGACCATGAATCAGTATTAAAACATCAGCAACTGTCAGTGAAAAGACAAACTTTCTTCAAATAAACATTTTTATTCTCATTAGTTAGGGCCACGGGGCAATAGCACCAGCACTGGTCCCATACAGCAATAGCTGTATGGGACCAGTGGGACTATTATACTGTGGATTTCTTCTTCTTCCTCTTCCGGACGCAATTTCGTCCCGCTACTAGTCCTACAACTTGAAGAGGTGCAGTGGTAGTTTTTTATTCGCTACACACACACACACAAATGCGCGCGTAAGCGTGCACACTCCTCCAGATACACATTTCACTCACTCACTCACTCACACACACACACACACACACACACACACACACACACATTTTGAGGTTAAAGGGCATAGTTTGAAATCTCTGAAGAATCTCATCATAGTGTAAACACACCGGCAGTAGCCCCCGTGGCCCTTTCAGAATTTCCCCAGAGGAAATTTTCTAGTTATTATTATTATTTCCTGGTTTGAAAGAGACAATTGGCCAATGTCAGGAATTAACAGGCACCCTGCAGCCAATCAAAGTCAGTTGTTCACCCAGACCATGGTACAAACATATATATATATATATATATATATACATATATATATATATATATATATATACATATATATATATATATATATTACCTCCTGTTGTCTCCTGTGTTGTTGTAGAAGTGGTCGGAGCTGTGAACAACAGAAACAAATCAAGTCCTGATGAGAGGAAGGAGATACTCTGTGTGCTATGCTTCTCTATACTATGACCATGAATCAGTATTAAAACATCAGCAACTGTCAGTGAAAAAAAAAAATTCTTCAAATAAACATTTTCATTCTCATTAGTTAGGGCCACGGGGCAATAGCACCAGCACTGGTCCCATACAGCAATAGCTGTATGGGACCAGTGGGACTATTATACTGTGGATTTTTTCTTCTTCCTCTTCTGGACGCAATTTCGTCCCGCTACTAGTCCTACAACTTGAAGAGTTGCAGTGGTAGTTTTTTATTTGCTACACACACACACACACACACAAATGCGCTCGTAAGCGTGCACACTCCTCCAGATACACATTTCACACACTCACTCACACACACACACACACACACATTTTGAGGTTAAAGGGCATAGTTTGAAATCTCTGAAGAATCTCATCATAGTATAAACACACCGGCAGTAGCCCCCGTGACCCTTTCAGAATTTCCCCTGAGGAAATTTTCTAGTTATTATTATTATTTCCTGGTTTGAAAGAGACAATCGGCCAATGTCAGGAATTAACAGGCACCCTGCAGCCAATCAGAGTCAGTTGTTCACCCAGACCATGGTACAAACATATATTATATATATATATATATATATATATATTACCTCCTGTTGTCTCCTGTGTTGTTGTAGAAGTGGTCGGAGCTGTGAACAACAGAAACAAATCAAGTCCTGATGAGAGGAAGGAGATACTCTGTGTGCTATGCTTCTCTATACTATGACCATGAATCAGTATTAAAACATCAGCAACTGTCAGTGAAAAGACAAACTTTCTTCAAATAAACATTTTTATTCTCATTAGTTAGGGCCACGGGGCAAAAGCACCAGCACTGGTCCCATACAGCAATAGCTGTAGGGACCAGTGGGACTATTATACTGTGGATTTTTTCTTCTTCCTCTAACTTAAAGGGCATAGTTTAAAATCTCTGAAGAATCTCATCATATGCCATTGTCTAAGGAGAGCCACTGCCCCCTGACACCCCTATTCGACTGTCTATGTGATGTCAAGGCTTGGTTAGCCCAGAATTTTTAAAAACTCAACGGGGAAAAAACGGAGGTTATGATGTTTGGCAGTGCCCTCATCGACCTGGGACCCCTCACAGAGTATGCACGTCTTAAAGTCACCAGCCTTGGCATCACCATAGACAGCGATTTTAAATTTGATAAACAGATTAATAGTGTTTTAAAATCTTGTTTTTATCATCTTCGTCTTTTATCAAAAGTGAAACCGTTTTTATCTTTTAACCTCTTTGAACAGATCGTGCACGCTTTTATTTCAAGTGGACTGGACTACTGCAATGCTCTGTACTCAGGCATCAGCCACAAAGCTTCTCCGTGGCACGACTTTTAACAGGGGCCAAAAAGCGGGAACACATTACCCCGATCCTTGCGTCTTTGCACTGGCTTCCTGTTCATTTTTGGATTGATTTTAAGATTTTATTGTTTGTTTTTAAAGCTTTGAATGGACTGGCCCCACAGTACATCAAGGACCTCATCCAAATTTATACTCCAGCACGTGAATTGAGGTCCGAGGGCCAGCTCCAGCTCGTGGTCCCTAGAGCAAGACTTAAAACAAGGGGGGACAGGGCTTTCTCTGTGGTGGGCCCCAGACTCTGGAACGCCCTCCCCCTCCATGTCCGAACAGCCCCCACAGTGGAATGTTTTAAGTCTCGTCTCAAGACCCATTTTTATTCCTTGGTTTTTTAACACTGCGTGAGTTTTGTGGTCCTCTGTGTCTTTTATTTCTTTTACTACTTTTAACTACGTCTTTTATTTTATTTTACTATGTTTATCTGTTTGATTGTATTGTTTTATTTATGGCATCATTTTAGATTTCTACACTTATTGTTTATTGCTGATTGGTATATGGAATTGTTTGTTTTATTGTTGATTTTATGTACAGCACTTTGGAGACGTTTGTGTTGTTTAAATGTGCTATACAAATAAAGGGGGATTGGATTGGATTGGATCTGCAGTTGGTCACACTGCACATTAACACCAGCATCCTGAGTGTTCACATTTATTGTCCAGAAATGTTTTTTATTTTCTCTTTGATGCTAAAGTAAACCTAAATCTAATATAAATACTGTTTGAATCAGGGGTTACCACTCACCTGGACTGGAGCAGATGAATGGATACTTCAGGTCACAGTTCCTATCCCTCCATCTTCCAGAGGAGCTGAAATCTACTGCTGCACAATCCTCCTTCCTCCCCCAGTTGTTATCAGGTTGCCCTGACAGCCAGTGTCTGAACGAGGAGCTGCTTCCATCGGACCACTTCCAGGAGACTCTGAAAAGGCCGAACCAGACATATCTTCCTGCTGGAACCAGCTCCTGGACCTTCTGGTTCTCTGCCTGGTTTCTCACACTGGCCAGGTCTGTGTGTTGTTCTCTACAGTAGCTCTGGGCCCTGGTCCAGGTCATGGAGTGAGTGAGGACAAATGTCACATCCTGCCCTGAAAATAGATACAGAGGCACCATAACACACAACACAGATGCAAACTTTATATCTGAGTTTTTCTGCGTTTGAATATTTTTCTCAGCAGTTTGATGTTTCTTAACCCTTTGATGTACAACATGTATCTAAAGTGACCCGACAGAGTTTTTATGTTCTATATCTTTGCAATAAATTATTTTCATTATGCAGTATTTCAGGTTTTCCTCAATTAGTTTGTTTTTGATCATCATACATCCTAATTTTATGTTTTCCTTTATTCATTTTTTAGTAAAATCCCTAAAACAGGGACACTGGAACACATCCTGAGCAGCTTCTCCAAGGTGCTGGGGGAGGGCCGGTATCGTTGGAGGCACGACCAGTTCCTCAAAACCATCGCTGAAGCAATCAGCAAGGGGATCAAGGGAAGCCGATACACCCAAGCCACAGCCAAGGCCATCCGCTTTGTCAGCGAAGGACAAAGGCCGGAAAGAACACCACAGAACGGCTCTACGGGTTTGCTCTCCATGGCCCGAGACTGGGTGATGACAGTAGACCTGGAGAAGCAGCTGAAAATTCCACCACACATCACCCAGTCCAGATTGAGACCAGACATCATCTTGGCCTCAGAGGCCACAAAGCAACTCTTATTGCTGGAGCTGACGGTTCCCTGGGAGGAGAGGATGGAGGAGGCCCAGGCAAGAAAGAGGGAGAAGTACCAGGAGCTGGTGGAGGATTGCCGGAGGAACGGGTGGAAGACCAGGTGTATGCCAGTGGAGGTGGGCTGCCGGGGGTTTGCCAGCCACTCCCTGAGCAAAGCCTACGGCACACTAGGCATAACAGGTGTCAACCGTAGAAGGGCCATAGGCAACAATGTGGAGGCAGCAGAAAAAGCCTCCAGATGGCTCTGGTTAAAAAGGGGAGAGCAGTGGTTGTAGTGGGTGTAGCATGCCACTTGGACACAGGCCGAGATTTGACAAAATTTGTCAAAAATGACCCATATCTATTTTTTAGCTCAGTAGCTTGCTAAGCTAACTACTTAGCTAACTTCTTGGCTAAGTATTTAGCTAAGTAGCTTGCTAAGCTAACTACTTAGCTAACTTCTTGGCTAAGTAGCTTGCTAAGCTAACTACTTAGCTAACTTCTTGGCTAAGTATTAAGCTAAGTAGCTTGCTAAGCTAACCACTTAGCTAACTTCTTGGCTAAGTATTTAGCTAAGTAGCTTGCTAAGCTAACTACTTAGCTAACTTCTTGGCTAAGTAGCTTGCTAAGCTAACTACTTAGCTAACTTCTTGGCTAAGTATTTAGCTAAGTAGCTTGCTAAGCTAACTTCTTAGCTAACTTCTTGGCTAAGTATTTAGCTAAGTAGCTTGCTAAGCTAACTTCTTAGCTAACTTCTTGGCTAAGTAGCTTGATAAGCTAACTACTTAGCTAACTTCTTGGGTAAGTATTTAGCTAAGTAGCTTGCTAAGCTAACTACTTAGCTAACTTCTTAGCAGCTTGTTGTGTTGTGCATTAGAAGGGTTAATGAATGTGAGCATGAAGCTGAAGTCACCATGGAGCTGTGTGCATATCAACTCCTTTTCTTGCAGCCCTGTTGACTGAGACAGTGACGTGGGATAAAGCTGTTAATGATGGAGCTCTTTATAGAAACAGAGAAATGAAGGCAGGACTCACGTCCATCTGCTTTAAATGAGCTTCATGTAACTGGAGACAGAGAGGCAAAGAGCAGCAGAGAAGGGGAGAGGTCAACAAGCTCAACTGGTCTGTTTTACCTTCACTCATCAATATTCTCACCTCTCACATCACAGCACACCGCCTGATTGTTGGCTTTGCATCCAAGATCGTACCATCGTCCTTCCTCATTCATCACTGTGCAGTATTCAGCACTGCGGTAATTGTCTGGTTCTCCAGTAGCCCATCGTCTGAACTCCTCCTCTCCTGGTCTGTAGAAGCTTGTGTTTGACAGTGACCACCTCCAGCTGTTCACGTCATCGTACAGTCCGATCCAGGCGACCTGAAACACATATTTGCATTAATATTAATATTCATGTGTCCATATGAACAGTGAAACAGGTTTTGCTTCCTGTAATAATTGCTGCTGTTTATACTGGACATTAAGAGATCTCTTATAATACACGTTCAATGGGGAACTAAATCCTTCGTCCTCCTTCAGTGTAAAAAACATTTAAAAGTTTCTCTGAAGTTTCACGTCTCAGACTGTAAAACTTTAAACCCACGTGTCACTGACATGATGTCAGAAAGGAGAGAAAGAGGAAAGTGAACTCACAGAGGAAACTCCTGCTGTTTCTGCCGTTCTGTTCAGGATTTCCACATCCTCCATGCTGTCCACAGTGGCCAGGTCTGTGTAATTCTCTCTGCAGTAACGCTGTGCTTCAGTAAAAGTCTTCTTTTCATTAATGACATGATACTGACGTCCAGCACACAGGCCTGTAGAGACACACATGCAGACTGATCACATTCATGCTATAAATAACTTTTTATACATCTTCACTTTGTAACTTTACAGTTTAATGGATTCAGACGCGTCGTTGTGTTTGTAGTCAAATCTGGAATGTAACAAAGTACATTTACTCAAGTACTGCACACAAGGACAATTTAGACTATTTCTGTTTGATGACACATTATACCTGCTATCATATAATATAATCATATATAATATAATGCAATAATATTTAATACAACAATATATAACAGTGGTTGGTGTGCCGTGAGATTTTGTGACAACCACACACTATTAATGCAGTATACAACAATATTAAGTAACTTTAATATGAAAAATAAAATAAAAATGTTTGAGATGGAATCTACTTATTTTGATCACATTAAATATAATCTTTATGTGTATGTAATTCTAAATCAAGAGAATTTTGAATGAATCCAACACAATAGAATTAGTCCGTTTTTAATTGACAGGCACTTCCTGTTAAGTTGTTATTAACTCAACTTGTAACGTAGTTAGATTTAATTAATAATATTGCGTGCAATCTGTTCCTCATTTTATTGAGTAGCTATTCTTATCTTTTTTTTACAGACTAGTTTACCAAGTCGCTGCTGGCTGTCTTCCAGTCCGTGTCTGTGCACGGACTGGAAGACAGCCAGCGGCGACTTGGCGCATGCGCAATTCATTTTCAGCCTGGACGCTGAGGTGTCAACATGTCCTGCTGCTCCTCAACAAGTCAGAACGAGTCTCCTAAAGTCTCCAACAACACCAGAAAAAGTCTCTAGCTTTGTCTCAAGTCGCTTTTTTGAACAAGAGTCTAATCTAGTCAAAGTCTATTTATTTATAGAGCACATTTAAAAACAGCCTCACTTGACCAAAGTGCTGCACAGTTACTAAAATAGAATAAAATCATACACAAATATAGTAATAAATAAAAACAATGAAAACAATAAAATACTAAAAACAGTAAAACAATAAAATAGTAATAAAAACTCAGTCCAAAAACAGAGTTAGAGATAGAAAAGAAAAATAAAAGGGTAAAAAAGTTTTTAAAAAACAGAGCAAACAGAATCCACCACAGAATTTAAAACTGTAAAAATATTATGCCTTAAATAAAAATCATCCTCAACAATAATTCCCTTCATATTCACAATCATGTAAGCAAACATATTAAAATATGCACTGATGAGGATCAGTGTCTCTGATGGATTAGAGGCATTAGAATGTGCAGTGGACACCAGATTTGGGCATTTACGGTAAAAATGTTGTCCGGTGGAAAGCCCTGATTATTATATAGTTGAATATAATTATTATATTAATATATAATATAATATATTTTAATATAATATAACTGCACAACATCTCACACTGAAAGATTTTTCTTTTTACTTATTCTGCATTAAGAAACAGGTCAAATTCATACAACACAACACATTTTCATCTTTTAAACCTTTTTGGCTTGTGACCTCTTCCAAAGAATCTGCATGTACAATAATAAATCATATATTGTATAACAAAGTGTTTTGCCTGAGGGCTCTGCACGGCAACAAAAAATCAACTTCAATAAAAATGAAGTGATTTTTAATTAGTGCAGGTATCAAGTGAAGCCCAGCAGTGAAAAAGTGAGCACATTTGAACTGATTTCTCTCTAATAGATTTCTCAGAACAATTGGAGATGTGACTGATTCCTGCTTTTTAAAAAGGAGATCAGCTCAGTTTTAGCCTCTACATCAGTTATAATGTAACTGAAGGGCATCATAAAAGAGTTTTGATACATCAATGTAGTGTGAATCTAAAAGAAGAGAAATACTTACCTGTTGCAGCTATGAGGAGCAGAAAGACCACCAGCATCTTGTTGTCTCTCTGGCTTCATGAGAGGATGACCCTTCAGACTGGCTGCTGCTGCTGGAATTAACGGACAATGAACAAAAGCTCAGTGTTATACCAACATCATGTCACACTCACACACACAGCAATCCTTTGCATATTCGGGAAACAACAGGTATATTTCCATAAATAATATGATCCCTTTGTTTTCACAGACTACAGATGACAACCTGTGGCCCAAAGGCTTCAGCGGCTCTGGGGAGAGAGACAGGGAGGGAGGGAGGAAAGGTTTCCTCATTTAAATTAATTTGGGTATACTTGCTGATAATATGACACATAAAGATTAATGTTCTTTCCTGAGAATTTAGCTTTTAATAAGAATAACAATGATAAGAGTTTCATTATAAATTACTTTATTAACCCATTTAGGCCTAAAACGCCTGTAAAAACTGCCTGTAAAACCTCTGGGCGATTTTGAAAGAACCCCCTAAAACCTGAAGTTTTTCTGGAAATTCAACAGAAGATTTTTCAGCCTCTGTAGCAGATAGAAATGAAATTCAAACAGTATTTGAGAGCTTATACCTGTGGCTTTCATGAGAAGTTTATTTATCCAAACCATCAATAAAGGTTTTTTTTTTTAATTCAACAAACTCAGCAAATGTTACATTTGACTGAATAAAAATCCTATGCATAATACT
>NC_081521.1:1749712-1759712 GCF_030273125.1 Centropristis striata | reverse complement strand
ATACAACAATACATTGTCGCCTGGCACGTTCTGCACTGCAAAAAACATGAAGCTGACCAAGTATTTTCTTCTTCTATCTAGCAATAATATCTTAATTATTCACACATTTAAAGATACAGTACAGGTGTAAATGTGGTAGAGGTAGTCTGTGGGTTTTGGCACAAAACAGGATGGTTCTGATGGAAGATCTACATTTAAACACTTTATTTCATTTTGTATGTTTAGCCAATATGTTAACACTTTTGGACAGTCCCAAATGATATGTGAGAGGTCTCCTACCATGCCACAACCCCTCCAGTACTGATTTAAGGTATTCACAAATTTTGATGTGACAAGAGGAGTCCTGAAAACCTCATCTTAATAAAAAAAAAAAAAAAAAAAAAAACTGAGGACACAGCACTAAGGCTGGCTGAGCGAGGCTACCAAATGATAACAACTATGTAAAAGTCAACTCATGTCAATTTTATTGATATAGGCCAAAATCACAAATCACAGATTTGCCTCAAAGGGCTTCACAGACTGTACATAATACGACTCCCTCTGTCCTTAGAGCCTCACATCGGCCAGGGAAAAACTCCTCAAAAACCTTTTTAGCAGGGAAAAAGAAGAAGAAACCTCAGGGAGAGACAGAGGAGGGATCCATCTCCCAGGACGGACAGACGTCAATAGATATTGTAGTACAGATCAACAGAGTCGATAGAAGCTGAAGGGGGAGTTCTGCAGCTGTGGCTCGGTTGGTAGAGTGGTTGCCCACACACCGGAAGGCCGGTGGTTCGATCCCTGACCATGGCAGCCTACATGTCCAAGTACCCTTGGGCAAGATACTGAACCCAAAATTGCTCCATTCATTAGCGTGTGAATGAATTCCCGATGGTGGCAGGTGGCTATTGGGTCTAGAGCAGGGGTCTCAAACTCGCGGCCCGCGGGCCAATTGTGGCCCTCGTGACGATATTTTGTGGCCCCCACCTTGATATGAAAGTTTAATGTGAGTTTTATATGAATGGCACTTTACTGTGTTGTGTGTGGAAGGTCCCTTTAATTACTTTTTTAGTAATTTTGTGTCTTCTTTTGGGTCATTTTGTGTCTTTTTTGGTCATTTTGTTTCTTTTTTAAATGATTTAGTTTTTTCTGTCATTTTGTGTCTTTTTTGTAGCCTGGGTATACCCAGACTGCCTTGCGCGCTCGAATGTAATTTAGAACTGCGGCGGAGTCTGGAAACTAGGGCCGTTTCTTAGCCCTGTTTTAGGGATCCAATCACAGAGCGTTGAGGGACGGCAAGACGATGACGCGTACTACTACGTACTAGCGGCTATTAGCGCCGTTAGCGGCTAATAGCTCATAGCCGCTAACGGCTAATAGCCCCGCTACCGCGGACAGCGGAGCCGCCGAGAGGCCCGCAGCAGCTTGTTTGTGGCTGAATGACATGAGGGGGAATAAAGCGTGAAAATAAATAATCTTGCAGAAAGTGAGAACTGGAGAAACAAAGCAGCAAACAACACTCTCTCACAGACACACACACAACAAACATCCATTTCTGTTGCTCTACTACGTCATCTGGTATAACTGATCTGATTGGCTAAGAGCTACCTACAGACGCTTTGATAGACATTCTAAGCGTCCAATAAACGGCTCTGGAGGATCGTAAACCACACCTCCTCTACGGAGAAATACATTGCTCGTTGCCAGACTAGCCCTCATTTGAGAATAGTCTGGTGTTAGCCTTTTTTGGGTAATTTTGTTTTGTTTTTTAAAAAAAATAATTGTGTGTCTTTTTTGTTAGTTCTGTGTATTTTTTGGTCATTTTGTGTTTTAAAAAAATAATAATTTAGTGTTTTTTCAGTCATTTTGTGTCTTTTTTTGTAATTTTGTGTCTTTTTTAAGTAATTTAGAGTGTAGTCAGTCATTTTGTGTCTTTTTTTTAATAATTTTGTGTCTTTTTTTTGTCATTTTGATACTGCCTCCAGCGGCCCCCAGGTAATTTGAGTTTGAGACCCCTGGTCTAGAGCCTGTAATAAAGTTTATATATATATATATATATATATATATATATAAGTGCAGTCCATTCACCTTTTCTGGGAGGAGACAGCAGCAGGTGGTGAAGCGCCACCATTGGCCAGTAGTGATGGTGAGTGTGGAGTAGACCAGGAGAGGAGCGTTCCCATCTGGGGCCGAACCAGGTCCCAGATGGGAACGCTCCTCCAATGTGTCTTGGCCTTTGACGGTGGTTTCAGTCCTTTAGAATCCCTCTATAACGTCTGATGGAGTCCAGCCACAAACTCCTGATAGCGTGGCTCTGAAATGAAAAGTATATGATCAACACAACACGTCCTCTAGAGCAGTAGTTCTCAAGCTTTTTGAGTCGCGACCCCCAATTTAACATGCATGTTGTCCGCGACCCCCGCTCACTGAACACAATCTCACACGCACAGTTCAGATCACCCAAAAGACACAAAATGACCAAAAACAGACACAAATTGACCAAAAAAGACACAAAATGACCAAGAAAAGACACAAAATGACCAATAAAAGACACAAATGACCAAAAAAAGACACAAAATTAACAAAGAATGACCAAAAAAGATACAAATTGACCACAAAAGGATTTAAAAAAGACATAAAATGACCAAAAAAAAGACACAAAATGACCAAAAAGGCACAAATTGACCACAAAATGATAAAAAAAGACCCAAAATTTCCAAAAAAGACACAAAATGACTAAAAAAGACACAAAATAACAAAAATGACACAAATTGACTACAAAATGATAAAAAAAGACACAAAATGACTATAAAAAGACACAAATTGACCCAAAAAAGGAAACAAAATTACCAAAAAAAGACACAAAATTACAAAAAAAAGACACAAAATTACCAAAAAGACTAAAACACATGAACACTTTTACACAGTGGAGGCAGAGCTGACTTCCAAAATCATTTGGCGATCCCCAGAAATCATCTCGCGACCCCAACTGGGGTCCCGACCACAAGGTTGAGAATAGCTGCTCTAAAGAGAACCGAAGTCACCAATTGATTTTATCATTGATTGACGGCTCCTCTCTCTCTGTTGCAGGACGGACAGATTCAAAAGATCCTTCTCTCCTACAGCCATCAGACTGTCTCTGGATTCTACCAGACTAACTGGATTTACCCTCCGGGATAAATAAAGTCATTTTGATGTGATTTGATTGATTTTCAACAGTGGAGAATCTGCAGGTAGCCACAAACCTGAGTCTGGTTCAATAAACGAGTGTCTGATAAGGAAATCCAGAACCACCATGGCAGAGTTTGGTTTGAAGTCATCAGTGGCCAGAAGTTCCTTCACCTGAAACACAGCCGGAGATCACAGAGCACCACTTGTGTTTTCAATATCACGCCTCAGAAAACTGTTATCTCTCCCGATTCAGAATATACATGAGCAGTACTAACTATTGCTGTGCCATATCGTATCGTTCACAATATTGGTAGATTTTTTTTATGGTTAAAAAAAAAATGCATATCATGATATTGGCAACGTTCTTACTTCTTGATGTAGTGGTTAAAGTTGTTTTAATCACAAAAAGCTACTTACTCCCTGCAGCTTTCAAAATAAGAGCACGGTGTGTTAACAGAATCCACTTCAGAACTTACAAGAAGACTGTCAAAATAAGATGCCTTAAATAAAACATACAAGAACCTTTATTCTCCTTTACAAAATGTCATTAAAATATGCCCCCGGAACCCCTAAATGGTTATTTTTATTATTTGCTCATACTCAAGTCAAGAGTAAAACATTTTGTATTTGGCAACTGTTGAGATTTGCACTTCACACTACATTTTAGATTTTTATTTATTAATACAGACTAAAAAGAAAATCATATTTTCTATATCTTTTTAAGTATTTCCTAATATCGTCAAAAATATCGTTATCGCAAAAATAGCCTGCAACATCGTGATATTGTGGAAAAATAATATTAGATTCTTGATATTTAAACAATAAACATTTCCACAACATTTAATTAAATCATGTCTCATAGACAAATGGGCAGACAGGCCAACTGCAGGGCATTAACATGTGTATTGCATGGCAATTAACTGAACTGGTTCCCAATCCATGTTTCTATTGTTTCTTTGAAGTTTATGTGTGTCACTACTTTGCAATGTCTGGTTCCTGTATGTTAATCTCATCAAGACGCTACTTCACCTGTAACCTCCTCCTCTCTTTGATCATGTGAGACTAAAATGTTGTATATAAGGAAGAAAGTTTACTTTGTCGAGGGAGATTGCTGAGACTCTCTCCGTGCTGCACGTAACTAAAAGCTCTGGTTGATCACACCGGCTCATTCCATTTTTCTTCAATATTTTGGGAAGAAACTGCATCTACAATATTCTTTTAGGGCCATATCGCCCAGCCCTAGTACTAACCTTTTCTATGGGGAAGAGGTAGAAGTCTTGCACCTCTCCGTCTCCGACTATGGGCTGAAACTCCAGAGGAAGCTCCAGATCAAAGACAAACTGACTTTCTGCAAACACTCCGTCTTCATCCTCGTAGGTGTAGCTGGAAAATACATGGAAGTAGTCAGTTATGGAATCTAAAGAGGTCTTCCTTTACTTGTTATTTTCAAGACTACGAGAGTTTTAGCAGTGTTGAAGTTGCATGAAGTAGATGTCACTGGAAAGCTGAAACTATTGTGGATTCAATCAGCCCAATCTTTATTTAAGGTGTCATTATGTTTAGTCCCCAATGGAACCATTTCATTGTAGTGTGAACCTTTTTTTTTTTAATTTGACCCCACTGGGTAATACTTTCTATTAAGAACAAACCATATTCATTAAGTGTTATCAAGGGAGAATAACTATTATTGTGGTACTACCACCTTCTAAAGTCCATATTATAAAGCATATTAAGATCATAACTCATATACAACAACTTCCTTACTTACTACTAATAATCAATAATTCTGAGGTTATTGAGGGAAAACTCTTAGTTAATTAATTAGTTAATTATAATAAGGCCATGCAGAATAAGGCATTAATAACTACTGAATAATGACTCATTAAGAGCCAATATGTGACGTATTGGCATGCTAATAAGCAACTAATAATGTTGAATATGTGTTTCTTAATATAAAGTTTTACCAAGATTCGGTACGCCAAATATGGGATAGCCCAAAAGTTTTATGGGTCAAAAAAATGATAAAATAAAATACTTCCTCCACCTACATTTGTATTTGAGTGGACTTATACATATAATTACTTAATTTTAAAAAACATCAAATTATGATCATTTTTTTTAGCATTTCTACATTTACACATTTCTTTTACAATATTGAGCAGAACATATTCTAAACACAACCATTTTTTTCAAAAGTTTTGACGAATTATGTAAAGATTTGTTATAGACCATAGTGTTACAATGTAAACATGGATTGTATTTTTTCTCATTTTAGTTCACATTTATTTCCCTGTATATAATTATGAGATATATATGTATATAATCACATTTTTATGGGGAAAAAATTACTGGTTACACCAACTGATCACGTCATTGACCCTTATATTTAGAAATCTGGACCCAAAGAGGATATGTAACACTTTATTACTTTTTCCACATCAAAAAGCTTCAGTCCATGCATCAAACATGCTCTTATTACAGCTAATGCAGGGGTCTCAAACTCAAATTACCTGGGGGCCGCTGGAGGCAGCATCAAATAAAGACCAAAAAAAGAGACAAAATCACAAAAAAAGACACAAAATGACCAAAAAAAGACACAAAATGACCAAAAAATACACAGAATCACCAAAAAAGACACAAAATTAGTTAAAAAAAAGACACAAAAATGACCCAAAAAAAGAAACAAAATGACCAAAAAAAGAGAGACAAAATAAAAAATAAAAAAAGACACAAAATGACCAAAAAAAGACACAAAATTATTTAAAAAAAGACACAAAATGATCCAAAAAAGAAACAAAATGTCCAAAAAAGACACAAAGTGGCAGAAAAAAAACTAAATTACTTAAAAAAAGAAACAAAATAACCCCAAAAGACACACAATTACCAAAAGAAGACACAAAATTACCAAAAAAAGTAATTAAAGGGACCTTCCACACACAACACGGTAAAAATTACTTAAAAAAGACACAAAATGATCCAAAAAAAGAGACAAAATCACAAAAAAAAGACACAAAATGACCAAAAAAAGACACAAAATGACCAAAAAATACACAGAATCGCCAAAAAAGACACAAAATTAGTTTAAAAAAGACACAAAAATGACCCAAAAAAGAAACAAAATGACCAAAAAAAGAGAGACAAAATTAAAAAAAAAAGAAAGACACAAAATGACCAAAAAAAGACACAAAATTATTTAAAAAAAAGACACAAAATGATCCAAAAAAGAAACAAAATGACCAAAAAAGACACAAAGTGGCAGAAAAAAAACTAAATTACTTAAAAAAGAAACAAAATAACCCCAAAAGACACAGAATTACCAAAAGAAGACACAAAATTACCAAAAAAAGTAATTAAAGGGACCTTCCACATACAACACGGTAAAAATTACTTAAAAAAGACACAAAATGATCCAAAAAAAGAGACAAAATCACAAAAAAAGACACAAAATGACCAAAAAAAGACAAAAAATGACCAAAAAATACACAGAATCGCCAAAAAAGACACAAAATTAGTTTAAAAAAGACACAAAAATGACCCAAAAAAGAAACAAAATGACCAAAAAAAGAGAGACAAAATAAAAAAAAGACACAAAATGACCAAAAAAAGACACAAAATTATTTAAAAAAAGACACAAAATGATCCAAAAAAGAAACAAAATGACCAAAAAAGACACAAAGTGGCAGAAAAAAAACAAAATTACTTAAAAAAAGAAACAAAATAACCCCAAAAGACACAGAATTACCAAAAGAAGACACAAAATTACCAAAAACAGTAATTAAAGGGACCTTCCACACACAACACGGTAAAGTGCCATTCATATAAAACTCACATTAAACTTTCATATCAAGGTGAGGGCCACAAAATATCATCACGAGGGCCGCAATTGGCCCGCGGGCCGCAAGTTTGAGACCCCTGAGCTAATGGATACATTAACCAGATATATTCATCCAGCTCACCTTACTGTGGTTACAGGTCGAGCTTTCTCAGCGATGGTTGCCGGGATACGAGCTTCCTCCAGACACTCTTTGACCAGAGTGTGTTTGATCCCAGCGCCGGCAGCCAGACCTCCTGCTGCCTTAAAGACACAAGACACAAGACATTATTAGCATTCTGTTAGTTTCATTTGTGGGAATCTGAATCGGAAAAACTTTGAATTTAAGTTGAATTCTTCATTTAACCCTCTGGGCCACTTTAATTTACTCCCCTTTCAGAATCTTCGGCCTGAAAATGTCCAAAAAAATCGCTATAAAAACTTTTTTCTTAAACAACTTCTGCCCTGCTAAAAACTTTTTGGGGGTTTAAATCCTGATGATTTTTCAATATTTGATAGTTTTGAACCCCAAAAAGTTGTAAAAACATACATCAGTACCCGTTTTATAGTGTTTTTGGAAGTAGGGGGGAAAAAACTTTTCTAATCTGATGCTACATAAAAAAAACTACAAATGCATCAAAATCAATGTTGTTGCAAAATCAATGTTGTTGCTATCCAAGACTGTGATAAAAACAAATGCCCCAGACAAAAAATATTTATTATATGGAAAATAACTACATTTTTTGAGTTTGAGTTTGAGTTTGAGTTTATTTATTTAAAACAGGGACAATACATATTAATGAACATATACATGTAAATATGCAAGATTATAGCCAACAGCTAATTTCCGTCTTTAGTCCCTTTGGCTGATGGCTGTTGATGTCAATACCATAACCATTTTGTGTTTTTTCTTTAAAAAACAGTGACATCATGCAATCAAAGTGGCATTTAAAGGGTTAAAATCCTCAAAATCTTTTGAACGTTTGGTAGTTTTTAGCAGGGTGGAAGTTGTTTGAGAGGTTTATGTCGAAAAAAGTAGAAACAAATATTAATCTGTAAAGGTTTTTTATAGCATTTTTTTGGAAGTGGACATTTTCAGCCTGAAGGGTCTGAAAGGGGAGTAAATGTGTACACAGTGTATTATTATTGACCCATTAGAAAAAAATTAAATTGAATTTCAAAATGTATGAAGAAAAAAATCCTTCTTCCAAAAATCATGTCATTTGCAGCATCACAGCCCAAATGATTGCAAAAAACAAAAAGGAAAAGTGAAAAATATGGTTGAAAATGTCCCTAGTGGCCCCAGAGGGTAAAGACACGTCTATTCCCACTGTTTACTGTGTGTTCTATCGGTTCCAGTTTGTCCTCACCAGGTTGTCCAGTACTCCGGGGAACGTCTGCTTGGTGGGGGACCGTCTGGCCAGCCACATGTTGACTTCCCCACTCTCACCGACTGTGTAGCCGTTAATATGGACTCCATACCGCTTCACACCAAACAGACCTGTAGTGTAGCATCAGTGAGTCAATACAGAACTAATATTGATTAACTTGATCCGGGGCCTCATGTATCAATGCACAAAAACATTGTGTATGCAGTTTTTCCCAACACGCCACGTGGAACCAAAGTAGCAGGAAGTGATCCCAGGGGGACCATATTCTGCTGCACACCAACTGGAAAGGCATGGCACAAAATGTTTGGTGGTACTTCAGTTAGCCCTTTCACCTGCTGCTGGAAACAAGGCAAGACCACAACTCCTGATCAGACCGGAGATGCAACTAGTGATGGCTGATCGAGGCTTTGTTGAAGCTTGGACACTTTATCCCTATAAAGCCAAGTGTATCATATTTGATAAGTTTTTGAGACCTCTACATCATCAGTGTGATATTTTTTTCCCTGAAAAACCTGATGAATACATGAATTGATGATTAAAAAAACTGAGCAACAAATTTCACAAAAATACCAGATGTAACAAAAATGATTTGCTGGTTCCACTGGTGGATCTGTCATTGCTGCGTGAAAACTTCATATCAGCAGATGTATGATGTTGTTTTATATGGAAAAAAATATTTTGTATGTTTGAGGAAAATGTTAAAAGGAAAGTCAAAGTTTTATTTGGTTAAAAATATTAGGTTTTATATGATTATGTGAGTTCAAGAAAAGCAAATTGTGAGCAACAAATTGCACAAAAAGACCTGACGTATCAAATATGATCCAAATTAAATTCATATATGAAAATTGATATTGAATTAAAACATTTTTTAGCCGGTTCAACAAACACTCCAGTTTTGAAAATTTAGAATTTTCTGGCAATTATTTCACGGTTCAGGCTTTATAGGGTTATACAAAACATGGTTCATTACTCGAAGCTTCAATGACACACAGAGCTCCAGTAGGACATCTAGTGGCCAATAAAATGAAGTGCAACCGAGACGTGTCATTGATTGGTTCATGCATTTGTTTTCAACTACACGAGTGAATACAACAACAATGATGGTTTATGAGGCGTCCCGGTGGCTCACACCGGTAGAGCGCGTATGTCTGAGGTTGAATGCTGCGGCGGACCCGGGTTCGAATCCGGCCTGAGGTCCCTTTTCACATGGGGCTGGCGCAAATACAGATTATATTATGGAATTTGGCAAATAATGTTTAGGGGTCCATTGGTAAAGAGGTTCATGGGTGGGTGGGGAAAGAGATGGTGCTTGAAAAACAGGGCAGTGACTGTGCTTGTGAATTTTTATTTAGAAACAACAGTTTTTCCACAGTTTTGGGATTCAAGCGGTTTCTTCTTTTCAATACAATTTCCCCAGCCTTGGAAATAACCTGTTCACACGGCACGGATGAGGCTGGGGTGCATAATAAATGTTTAGCAACTTGATAAAGATTGGGATATACATTTTTGTGGTTTGCCCAGTATGTGAGCAGTTCTGAAGTTCTTTCTAGTGGAGGATCAGCGAGGTAGCGGTTCACTTCCACTGTTGGTGATTCGGTGACGTTCGAAGCACTTTGCTGCTTCGAACGTCACGAGTCACGTGACCAAA
>NC_081521.1:1652212-1744712 GCF_030273125.1 Centropristis striata | reverse complement strand
CAAAAAGGCCTAACATGAGCACCTAAAAGAAATACAAAATTACCAAAATATACCTTAAATTACCAAAATTAAACGCAAAATGACAAAATAAAGACATAAAATGACAAAAAAAGGCCTAAAATTACCAAATAAGACATAAAATTACCAAAAATGACACAAAAAATCATAAAATGTCCAAAAAAAGACAGAAAATGACCAACAGCAGACGTAAAATGACCACAAAAAAATAAAAAAAAATGGCACAAAAAGCAACAAATTAAATTAAATGAAAAAAACCAACACAAATACCCCCCAAAACACCCCAAATTACTGAAAAAATCCCACACAAAATGACCAAAAACAGACGTAAAATGATGAAGAAAGATATGAACTGGCTGCTACTGATGACTAACATCATCCCACACACATAATAACCAAAAAGGCCTAAAATTAGCACCAGAAAGAAATACAAAATTACCAAAATAGACCTAAGGTTACCAAAAATAAATGCAAAATTACAAAATAAAGACATAAAATGACAAAAAGGGCCTAAATTGACCAAATAAGACATACAATTTACCAAAAATTGACACAAAAAAATCATAAAATGTACAAAAAAAGACAGAAAATGATCAACAGCAGATGTAAAATGGCCAAAAAATACATAAAACCGCACAAAAAGGAACAAAAAAGGCATTACGTGACAAAAACCCCACAAAATTTACCCCAACTTACCAAAACACACAACCAAAATGACCAAAAATAAATGTAAAAAGATCAAGTAAGTCATGAACTGGCTGCTACTGATGACTGATCTGGACTCATCTTTCCACTGAGACCCAGTTTATGTCATTCAGCCTGTTTGGACCTCAGGATGCACAAATATTCACATACAGGAGGAGAGAATGGAACATTGGTTCTACATGAGAAAAACTATGTTGGTTTTTACCTTAAACTGCATGTTATCAGCATAAAGAGGAGACTAGTGGATCACTGTTTTCATTCACATAGCAGGATAACTTTGCAGCGTTTTTCAACAACTTCCCGACATGGAATCTAACATATATTCTACAGATCTTATAGTTTCATATGATAACACATCTTCAGTAAACTCCTAAAAATGAGCCCGCTGCGCCCTCCGGAAAATAAAAATGCGGCTGTGACATAAGAACAGTAACAGGTCCGCGTCACTCTCTTACCTGGGAGATAAAAGTTATTCATCCGGCGGAGGAGGCGGACTACTTTCTCTGACCAGGCACTATTAGCCATTTCCCAAACTGTCAGTGAACGTCTCTTCTCTCGTCCACAAACAAGACCGGAGATCTTTATCTGGACTGGTTCTGGTTCACAGCTGGTTCCACTTGGGAACCTTCTGGATGGAGAACCTGGTTCAGAACTATAGATAGAACCATAGACTGGTCCAGAACTATAGACTGTTTATAGTCCAGAGCAGAGTCTTCCTCTTCTTCTTCTTCTGTGTGTTTTGGTTGGTAATTCAACCTAAAGGTGCATTACTGCCACCTCCAGGAGCCTCTATGAGCCAGACAGCAGGGCTCGTTGGGGAAAACCCCGAGTATTATTAGTGTTTATGTCGTTTTGTAAATATGTTAACTGTGATTTTTAATTAAATTGTGTTCGGTTCAATAAAGATGGTGTTAAAGTCACCTGAGTCTTTGATCTCTTTAGTGGTATAATCAGTCAATCAGACTTTATTTGTAGAGCACTTTTCATACAAGAGAAATGTAACACAAAGAGATTTACATAAAAAAGGAGAAAGTAATAATAATAATAAGAATAAGAATAATAAAACATGGAAACAAGCAAACACCCTCCATCCCATTAAAAACAAAGCACAAACTGAGGAAACACTGGAGGCAGCTTAGAAATTAATAAGATAATAAAGATAATAAAAATAAATAAATATAAAGTAAGGTAAGATAAAATAAAATAAAATAAAATAATAAACAAAAGTAAATAATAATAACAATATAAAGTAAAAGAGCTAGATAAAAAAGATGAAAAGAATAAAAATAAGTTAGATAATATAAATAAAAATAAAGGAAGGTAAGATAAAATGTAAAAAGTAAATAATAATAACAATAAAAAGTAAAAGAGCTAGATAAAAAAAGATGAAAAGAATAAAAATTAGTTAGATAAAATAATAAAGTAAGGTAAGATTAAAATAAAAAAATAAATAATAATAACAATAAAAAGTAAAAGAGCTAGATAAAAAAGGATGAAAATAATAAAAATAAGTTAGATAATATAAATAAAAAATAAAGTAAGGTAAGAAAAAAATTAAAAAGTAAATAATAATAACAATAACAAGTAAAAGAGCTAGATAAAAAAGATGAAAAGAATAAAAATAAGTTAGATAAAATAAATAAAAAATAAAGTAAGGTAAGATAACATTTTAAAAGTAAATAATAATATCAATAAAAAGTAAAAGAGCTAGATAAAAAAGATGAAAAGAATAAAAATTAGTTAGATAAAATAATAAAGTAAGGTAAGATAAAATTTAAAAAGTAAATAATAATAATAACAATAAAAAGTAAAAGAGCTAGATAAAAAAAGATGAAAAGAATAAAAATAAGTTAGATAAAATAAATAAAAATAAAGGAAGGTAAGATAAAATTTAAAAAGTAAATAATAATAACAATAAAAAGTAAAAGAGCTAGATAAAAAAAAGATGAAAAGAATAAAAATAAGTTAGATAATATAAATAAAAAATAAAGTAAGGTAAGATAAATTAAAAAAACGAAATAATAATAACAATAAAAAGTAAAAGAGCTAGATAAAAAAGATGAAAAGAATAAAAATTTGTTAGATAAAATAATAAAGTAAGGTAAGATTAAAATAAAAAAGTAAATGATAATAACAATATAAAGTAAAAGAGCTAGATAAAAAAAGATTAAAATAATAAAAATAAGTTAGATAATATAAATAAAAATAAAGGAAGGTAAGATAAAATTTAAAAAGTAAATAATAATAACAATAAAAAGTAAAAGAGCTAGATAAAAAAGATGAAAATAATAAAAATAAGTTAGATAAAATAAATAAAAATAAAGGAAGGTAAGATAAAATTTAAAAAGTAAATAATAATAACAATAAAAAGTAAAAGAGCTAGATAAAAAAGATGAAAAGAATAAAAATAAGTTAGATAATATAAATAAAAAATAAAGTAAGGTAAGATAAAATTTAAAAAGTAAATAATAATAACAATAAAAAGTAAAAGAGCTAGATAAAATAGATGAAAAGAATAAAATAAGTTAAATAATATAAATAAAAAATAAAGTAAGGTAAGATAAAATTTAAAAAGTAAATAATAATAATAACAATAAAAAGTAAAAGAGCTAGATAAAAAAAAGATGAAAAGAATAAAAATAAGTTAGATAATATAAATAAAAAATAAAGTAAGGTAAGATAAATTAAAAAAACTAAATAATAATAACAATAAAAAGTAAAAGAGCTAGATAAAAAAGATGAAAAGAATAAAAATTTGTTAGATAAAATAATAAAGTAAGGTAAGATTAAAATAAAAAAGTAAATGATAATAACAATATAAAGTAAAAGAGCTAGATAAAAAAAGATTAAAATAATAAAAATAAGTTAGATAAAATAAATAAAAAATAAAGTAAGGTAAGATAAAATTTAAAAAGTAAATAATAATAACAATAAAAAGTAAAAGAGCTAGATAAAAAAGATGAAAATAATAAAAATAAGTTAGATAAAATAAATAAAAATAAAGGAAGGTAAGATAAAATTAAATACAATAAAAAACAAAAGTAAGTTTTTTTTAATAAAAAAGAATATATAACCTGATGTACAAAGCACTTTGTACCTTGTCAGTGTGTCTGACATAATATTTTCTAGTAAGTAGTAAGTAAAATGTTACAAATGATTCAGTATAATAGCATTTTAAATCAGGATAGATAAAGTTATTTCATTTAGCAAAAAAAACAATGAACCATATTTTACTAGAATTCACTAAAGGCAAAAAAAACCCCTCGACATTAGTTCGAAAGGATGTTAACTATTTTGGCTTGATGAAAATGGGAATGACAAAAGCTTTTTTAAAGTTTTAATGCTTCTTTAAACTTCCTTATTTGTCATTTCACATTTTTACTGACATATCTTGTTATTGCACCTCTCTGCTGCTGTAAATCCATTGAATTCCAAGTTTATCTAATCTTGTTATATATGTATTTATGTTTAATTCTGATAACACATAAATATGCCCCTTATTTGTTTATATGCAGCCAATAATAATAATAATAATAGAAGTGTGCTTCACGGCTGTCATTTGCCATTGAGCAAATCAGGGGCCTGTTCCAGAAAGCAGAGCTTGGTTAAAACCCTGAGAATTAACCATAGACTGTATATGAATAAATAAATTAACCCTCTGGGGTCTCTGATGGTGGCGTCCTGATCAGATCATGTGACTTTTAACAACAAAACGAGGTCACATGGAGCGCTGCTATCAACTTCACTCCAAAGTTCAGACTGCAAACTTTCTCCCAGTTTTTGTTTTACATTACATTACATTACATGTCATTTAGCAGACGCTTTTGTCCAAAGCGACTTACAATAAGTGCATTCAACCTGATGGTACTAGACATAGACCATAGGAATCGAGTAAGTACATAACTTTAAGAGCTAACTGTCATTGCTAAGGAGTGCTATATGTTAAAGAAGAAAAGAAGAGAAAAGAAGAAGAAAATTTTTTTTTTTTTTTTTTTTTTTTAATATATATATATCTGTTAGGTGACCATGACTTAACCGAGGTATTGTTGGAAGAGATAGGTCTTCAGCCTGCGGCGGAAGATGTACAGGCTGTCTGAGGTCCTGATGTCGGTGGGGAGCTCGTTCCACCATTTGGGAGCCAAGACAGAGAAAAGTCTGGAAGAGGTTTTGAGGCGAGTTGACCCACGCAAGGTGGGAGTCGCCAGCTGTTTGGCTGATGCAGAGCGGAGAGGACGGGCAGGGGTGTAGAGTTTGACAAGGTCCTGGATGTAAGTAGGACCTGAACCGTTAGCAGCAGAGTACGCCAGAGCTAGAGTCTTGAAGCGTATCCGCGCAGCCACTGGTAGCCAGTGGAGGGAGCGGAGGAGGGGTGTTGTGTGTGAAAATTTGGGAAGATTGAAGACCAATCGAGCAGCTGCATTCTGGATGAGTTGTAGAGGTCGGATGGCTTTGGCAGGCAGACCTGCCATGAGGGAGTTGCAGTAGTCCAGGCGTGAGATGACCAGTGCCTGGACCAGGACCAGGACCAATGCCTGGACCAGGACCTGAGCTGCCTTCTGGGTGAGAAACGGGCGGATTCTCCTGATGTTATGCAGCAAGAATCTGCAAGATCTGGTGGTGGCGGTGATGTTTGTTGAGAGGGACAGTTGGTTGTCAAGAGTTACGCCAAGGTTTTTGGCGGTTTCTGTGGAGGCAACCACTGTGTCCTGGACAGTGATGTGGAAGTCAGTGGTGGGAGAGCCTTTCCCTGGGAGGTAAAGTAGCTCAGTCTTTCCCAGGTTGAGTTTGAGGTGGTGCGAGGACATCCACTGGGAGATGTCGGCCAGACATGCAGAGATACGTGCTGCTGCACGTGTTTCAGACTGGGGAAATGAGAAGATTAGCTGGGTGTCGTCGGCATAGCTATGATAGGAGAAGCCATGCGAGTGGATGAGGGAGCCAAGGGAGTTGGTGTAAATCGAGAAGAGGAGCGGACCAAGGACCGAGCCTTGAGGGACCCCGGTGGTGAGTAGACAGGGTTCTGAAACAGAACCCCTCCAAGTTACACGGAAGGTGCGGTCCTTGAGATAGGATTTGAGCAGAGAGAGGGCGGAGCCAGATACTCCCAGGTGATGAAGGGTGGAGATGAGGATCTGGTGATCCACAGCGTCAAAAGCTGCAGAAAGGTCCAGTAGAACCACAACAGATGAGAGAGAGGCCGCCTTCGCCTTGTGAAGCTGTTCAGTCACAGCGAGAAGGGCAGTCTCTGTTGAGTGGCCCTTCTTAAAACCAGACTGGTGAGGGTCAAGGAGGTTGTTCCCATGCAGATAGGAGGACAGCTGATTGAAGATAGCCCGTTCCAGAGTTTTGGAGAGGAACGGCAGGAGAGAGACGGGTCTGTAATTGTCCACTAAGGATGGGTCGAGGGTGGATCTCTTTAGGAGAGGATTCACCCTCGCTTCCTTCAGAGAGTTAGGAAAGCAGCCAGTAGTTAAGGAAGTGTTGACAAGATGGGAGAGGAACGGGAGGAGATCAGGAGCAATAGACTGAAACAGGTGGGAGGGAATAGGATCCAGCTGACAAGTGGTAGGACGGGCAGAGGTTACAAGGCTGAGCACTTGAGGAGGAGACAGTGGAGTGAATGCTGAGAGGGAGGGAGACACTGATGGGGAGGGAGGAGAGGCAGGTTGTGAGACTGGATGGGTAAATGACGAGCGTATGTCCTCAATCTTCTTCAGGAAATGGTTGACAAAGTGGGTTGGTAGGAGGGAGGAGGTAGGAGGGGGAGTTGGAGGGACCAGGAGGTTTGTAAAGATGGAGTAGAGCTTCTTGGGGTTGGAGAATGAGGATTGGATTTTGGTCTGATAGAAAGAGCTTTTTTCGGCTGAGATTAAAGATGAGAAGGCAGCAAGAAGAGATTGGTAGTTGTGTAGGTCATCAGGGTGTTTAGTTTGACATTCCTAGCTCATGTAAAACCAAAGATATGATCGTTTTAATGTGATAGAACAGAAATATTAGAGCGTTGGTGGAGCTCTCTGTGTCATTTCACACATAGTTTGTTTTGAAGAGTTGCAGCTAACAAGGAGAAAAAACTATAAATATACATGTTTTTATGGGGCTTTTTTGTATATAGTTTTATTATATTTAAATTTTTACCTTTTTATATGTTCATATTTGTATCCTATGTTTACATTTTCAAGTTCCAAAACAGTTCATTGAGCATATTTGTGGTTTTTATTGTAGTAAATAGTATCATTTTTCAACTCGGATTTCATGATTTTTGTGTATTTTTGGGCTCAATATGTTGATCAAGTAGGTTAAAGTGAGAAAATAACTGTCAGATCATATGGGTGAAGAAAAAATGGAACTAAATATGGGTATAGTAAACATTTTGTGGTACATGAAGGGCAAAATCAAAAGTATTCAAAAACGGCCAAAATAAGCAAAAGACCCCAGAGGGTTAATGTGGAAATTGTTATTTTTTTGGGGGGGAAAGAAGTGTAAACAACATTATTGTTTTCAGCAGACTATTTATTATGATATATTATTTTTCCTGACAGTCTATTTGTATGTCTTAATATGTGTCTCATTGGGATCATTAAGTGGAATTTAGTGCTACACTTGATTTTGTGTCATTGTGGACTGTGGATTTTGACAGCATACTTTCTTTAAGAAGACAGTTTGTCATGAACAGCCAACAAATCTCACTGTGTGTATGTGAGTAGTGTATTAAGAAGAGCTTTAACTTTCATTGCTGCTCATTGTTAGTCCTGCTAGGTAGGACTGTTTCTGGGAAACGGGGTGTTAAATGTCATATATACACCAGAGCTTGTTATCATTTTGTTAAAAAAGAAAATGGATCATATATGAAACATGATCTCCAGGTCCTGACTCATAACTTTTATAGTTGTTAAACATTAACTTGGCTGTTCATCAGATGTCGTTGTGTTCACTGACCTGCCCACTCTGAGAGGAAAGGTTGTCTCAGGTGAGTTTGGCTTCAGTGCTGAGATTACTAATCCCCAGGTGTTTGAAGACGACTAAGGACTGGTGACCATCTGAAGAGAACATATTCTTTCTTGCACAGCTCCATGATGGGTTAGGGTTTCAATCCAAGATAACAGCCCCAGCCTGAGCCCCAGCTGCCTCAGGTAAGTCATGACATGCAATGAACTGTTTGAATAAATTGTTTGTAGAAAGATCAACCACAATGCTATAAAGATGGTCCAATGATAGATTATTACTCAAGTCAGATCTTGTCCCTGCATGCCATTAAAAATAATAATACTGCATATGACTTAATTAATCAGTGTAACGTTTTTACACTCAAAAATATTGAGTTGATTTGAAAGCTCTCAAATCGGTTCAACAAAACATGAGTAATGAGTACATTTAAGTCATATTTTGATTCAGTACATCTGAATGAATAAACTTGGCTTAATTACCAGTGAATTGTAACTGAAAAATTATGTTAACCGTATGGAAAACTGAGTAAATATAATTGAAAATATTTGTACGATATAGCTGCAAATTTGCTTATGATTTACTTTAAAAAATTTGTTGTACTGACTGATTTTACACTTATTTTACACTTATTATTACAAATATTTAAACCATGTAATCTGTGAGTCAAAAATTAATTTATTTTGAAGAAGTAAACTTAATTTATATGGGTATTTTACACAAAAAGATTCCTGTTGGAGTTCTACTAATGAATTTTGATGTAGTCAACTCAAATACTCATCATGATGATATTCAGCAGTTATATTTGATTTAGCTCTAGTAGAAGCACCTCTAACAGGGTCGACCAGAACATTCTATACCACTTGGCAACCATTTTTGTCTTTGTTAAAGTAATGGCAGCTACTTATTGTTTGCTATTAATAACTATACTAACAGTTTGCCAACAGTGTCTGATGTTGACTGATACTAAGACATTTATTGATGCATTTTATTATTCTGTAAATGGATCAGAGTCCAAAGACGTCAAATCATCTTATGATAAACATTACAGCAGCTATAAAACAAAAAGCAATTAAAAAAATCAAAAGAAGTTTTATTACCAAAGTTAAAATATAACACGTTTTTATGCCAAGAAGATTAAGATCACTTGCTTTTTTTATTCTTTATTTCATCTTTTTACAGTATGATTTGAACAAAAATGAGAACATTGGAGAAACATTTTGTTTGTAAAGAGGAAAAAAGTACAATAATAGACATGTAAGCATGCTGTCATACATTACATATACCACTGGACTTGCATAAATATGGAAAATATTTAAACAAAAAATGGCCATTTTGGGGAAATATACACTTTACATATCTGCCATATTTCATCAAACTTATTTACTTGAAGCTTCAGTGCGAAAGTCATTCTTTTTATTACAAAAAAATCATAAATGATATCGTATCATTCTCCTATAGATGGAGTGTCCAGCTGAAGCCATTTCCTTGCATGGTCTTTCTGGCAGCAACACTGAGTATGCCAAATAGATGTTTTCTTTCAATATCTTTGGATGTTAAATGTAATCACCCAAAACAGTGATCACGCCCTTTAAAGGTAGCTATATTCCCAAATATAGTCACTAATTCTGTGTGGATTAAGATTAATATTCCCTTATTAGTCCCACAATGGGGGAATTCAAACTCTGTATTTAACCCAAACTTTCCCCTCCCTCACACACCAGTGAACACACCATGTTTAGGAGCAGATTTACACCAAAAAGGGCGTTTGGACAAACCCAGAACAAAGTTTAACCATGCCTGACCTTATATGGTGGTGATTGGCTTCCTGGGAGGGGCCTGAGTCGGGCAGCTTTTGAGCAGGTGTGATTTAAAAATCTGCAAAGACACTTCAGCTAAACAAGATCACATGCTTTTCAAACAAACAAGCAAACTGTATTATTTCTGAACATGTTTTTTTTCTTTATATCCAAGGATTTTACATACAGATATTTTCTGCAGAATTAGATTTTCTTTGTCTCAGATCTATGAAATGTTTCTGAGCACACTTATGTGATGTTATCTTAAATTTTATTAATATTATAAATTTGTATTGAAAAATGTATAATTTTCCCAAAGTCCCAAAAGGCCTTTTTACCAATTTGACCCCCAAAAAAGTAAATGTACTAGTTACATTTCACCACTGCTTTTGAATGAACAAAACTAATGTGAGCATAATCAAGTGGCCCTCCAAACATTAGTTCAAACAGTGTATAACTTTCATAATTATTAGTATTAGTTATGGATTTTAAAATAACATTTCATTTTAATTGTGTTCCCAGCAGAATATTTGTATATGGTGCTATTATATCTTTTTTTTCTCTTTGTTAAAAAATCAAATTAAAACAGGTGATATAGGTAACAGACTGTCCATTTCCTCACTTCTAACGTTAACAGCTGCCCACTCATAAATGTAATCAAACCAATGTGTCTAATCATAAGAACATTCTTGGTTTATGAGTAAAAGGTGGTTGTTATTAATCCCCAGGTGTTTGCTGACCACCCAGGACAGATTATATTCTGAAGAGAATATATTCCTTCTTGTGATATACTTTGAAAGCTCCATGATGGGAGATCTACTGTACGATCCACAATAACAGCTACAGCTGCCTCAGGTAAGTCATGACATGCAATGAATGTTTTAAATTAATTGTTTTGAAGGTTTGATGAATTCTAGAAAGTTAATTCCCAATGCTATAAAGTCTTCCACGCTGTCTGGTGATGACTGATACGAAGACATTATTGAGTCTGAAGTCCAGATCCAACATGAACAAGGAAGCCCAATCATGTTTTTGATAAACATTACAGCAGCTATAAAACATGATTACTATTGCAAGTTTTACCACCATCGGTAACACATTAATTTTAACTGTTCCTGCTGTACAATACAATTTACCATATAACACATTTTTATGCCAAGGTTGTTAAGATCACATGCTTTTTATTTTTTTACATTTATGAAGTATTTTCTTGTCAATTATATGGCAAAACAGCGTTTCTTTTGATGGAAAACGTTTTATTTATACAGTAAAAAATTGAATAAAATAGCAATCTTAAACATGAAATCAACAGTAGAAATATTTTTTTACCGTTATATTAAAAAAAGTTGCACCGTATTTATTACGGTAAAGTCCTGGCAACCACAGCTGCTGGTTTCAACAGTTTTTTGGGTTTTTTTTTTACAGTGCACCTTCACCAAAAAAGCAGTTTTTTGAAAGCTTTTGTTTGTGTGTGTTGGGAGCTTTACTGTAACATGGTGCAGCAGCATATGAACCAGACACTTGAACATGTTCTGCTCCTCTCTTTAGGTTTTCAAACTCAGTCGTCAGTTTCCAGCAGAGTGACATCATGGCGGCTGCAGCACCAGGTGAGTCCAGTCAGACTGTGAAACAGTGATTCTCTTTGTTGTTCATATACTAAAAGTCTGCGAATTATTCAGCCTTATGCAGTGTTTACTTTGTAAAAGATTAATTTTCCTTCAGTGCAGTTTCCTTTAATTAAAGTTAATTTTGAATTTATATTTTTTCAGAACAGTGCAAAGCCAACAGAGTTCCATTGTATTGGTAATTTGTTGTTTTTAACATACTGTATGATATCAGGAAAAAAGAAAAAACACTGGCAAACCAGGGCTCTATAGTGCAAGTAGCAAGACATGCTAACCGGAAAAATAATTTATGCTAAATGAGTAAAATAAAATTTAACAAATTAATCAGATCCTCTTGTCACAGTGAAGAAAAGCACATTGCTATAGTTCAGAATTTCTGTAGCATTAGAGAAAGGTGGAATGGACAAGCTAACATAGCTAAATAGCCAGCCGCTAAGCGAATAAACATCCATCCACACATTCCTGCGTGTCTGTAAAAATGTATATAATCATTTATTAGTAGTATATTTGTAATTTGGTTAAAACTATTGTTAAAAGTGTATTCAAAATGTGAAAGGAATCATTCATAAAGGTTAAAATAGTTTGATAAAAGAGTGAGGTACAATAAATAAGATTAAAACGACACAAAGGTACATGGTTAAATATTTCATTCTATTTTGAAGAAATTCATCGGTAGATAAGAAGTACTGTTTGAGAAGAACTGTGATCCAGGTCATTTGTTTGGTTGAGGTGTGATTGACAGGTTGAGACAGGAAGTGGGAGCATGTGTGTGTTTTTGGGGAAAACTTGACAGAGAAAAAAAGAGAGACGACGACGCGACGAGGCGGGACAAGGATGGCCTTGAGTGTGAAAGTCTACAGATACAAGTTAAGTGTGTAGTTTTCAGTGTCTAAGAGACTGTCTGCTCGGACACTGAAGCTACTGCTGTTTAGTGTTCAGCTCGAGAAGTTTCTGCTCGGAACTACTATCGAAGCTGCACTGTTTTTAGCTTAGCCCAGCTACTGAGCTAACTCGTAGTGTGTTGTTAGCATTCGCTATCAAAGCCAACGGACTAATGCTGCGTTCGATTGCACTCAGAACTCGGAAAGATCCGAGTTGGAAATTCCGACTTCCGAGGTAAATGTGTTTCATTGCTCAACCTCTGAAAACATGGCCACAGCAAGTTGATGTTTGTTTTGATGTCTTTCGAGCATTTAAAAATTATTCTGGGGAAGAACATCAGCTACCTGGTACAACATCCAGTTAAATGGTTGTGTCCTCTCTCGGTCCAAATATAGGGTGGAATTGTGGTCTGCAAATACTTAAGAGACAAAAATATAATTAAATCTTATCAATTTCCTGGATATAATAAAAAGAAGTGCAGTATTACATCTTATAGACTAATGTAGTTTACATATGGGAAAAACTATAATATTTTTTATACTTTTACTGAGCTTTTTCGCCCCTACTATGCTCACACAAACTCTTTAATTAACAGAGTGGGAGTGTAAATACCACTACAAAGTAATCCTACACTTTTAGTAACACAAATGATAAATTAAACGACACATAACAGACTAAATGTTGAAGATAAAGTCACTGTTTTCCACGTATTTCCGACCTTTGGGTCGGAGGTAGCACTTTTCCTTTACTGTTCCCTGATCGTTGGGAGTAATGTTGGATTTCCTCGCACTCAAAAGTCACCATATCAAACCTGCAAAGGGGTTTATTTTGTTTTTGCCGGCTGTGTGTATGTGTGTGTGTGAGCCCACTGAGATGTGTTTGTATTACTGAAAGTTACTAAAATCTAAATATTTGGGGGTTGAATGTAATTTGAGTAACTTGAAGGTATTTTTGAAACTTAAAGGAGTAGCCTGCATATATTTTTGGGGGAACTTAAAAGTGTTTCTTGTTCACTGAAAAGGTATTTTTCATTTCATGATCTAGCCTAAGTGTTGTGATAAAAAAAAGACAACAAAGAATTTACTTTAAACATATTTTCAGTTAAAATGTATTGGTGTTTTGTTTGAATGCATTTAATAATTGAAGTAAATATTTTTTTAATTTTTCTTTAAAGAGAGTGATATTTCCTTTGCTGGAGTTAAAAGTAAGCCTAGTGACTGCCTAAAGGATAGTTATCATTGAACTATTGTTGTTTAGAGTATCTGGAAAGTGTTGAAGCAACACAAAACAATTTAAAGTCACTATATTTCATGTTTTAGGAGAAAGACACTCAGATAAAAAACATTTTATTTACCGCCCTATGGTTAAAAGGTGAATTCATCTAGGTGTATCAGTTGATTGTGTATTAAAAAACGAAATCCAAATCACTATTGAAAAATGACTTATAAATTAGGGTTAAAATACAATTAACGAACCCAAAAGCCTGCCGTTAGTAAAAGGTCTATTGAGGGGAGTGAGTGCTACATATTATTTTTCCTGACAGTCTGTTTGTATACTTAATACGTGTCTCACTGGGATCTTCAAGTATCTACACTGACAACCAGTACATATCCCTCTGGACCTGCTGTACAAACACTGTCCAGAGAACCACAAAGCTGGAATTTAGTACTACACTTGATTTTGTGTCATTGTGGACTGTGGATTTTGACAGCATACTTTCTTGTCACATCTACTATGAAGAGGAAGAATGAGTAGAAGAGCCAACAAATCTCACTGGGCCTCATTCATGAAACGTTAGTAGATTTGTGCGTAGATTTGCACATAAAAGCCTACGCTACTAAAAACCTACTCCGGATTCATGAACGCCGCGGGAAACTCAGATCTGATCGTAAACACGTGTGTATGATCATGAATGCCAATCCATCGTAAGGTGGCAGCGCGCTCCCGATAATCAGCAATTAGCATGAACCCCGCCCATGAATTGCTAATGACCACCATATAAGGAGGTGTGTAGAGGCATCCTGTCGACCTGTCAGTCATGGCACAAAGAAAAAAAGAACGAGAAAGAAAAAAGAATTTTTCCGAAGCGGAGATTGAAGTTATTTTGGGAGAAGTGGAGTCCAAAAAAAAATTGTATTTTCATCTGTTAGTAGTGGTGTGACAGGGACAGGCAAAGCGAAAGCGTGGAGGGAGGTGACGGACGCAGTAAATGTGGTTCCTGTAGTGCAAAGAACTACAGCAGAGGTTAAACGTAAATGGTTTGACATTAAACTTGACGCAAAGAAACGCATTAGCGCACACAAAAAAAGTACATCTGCCACAGGAGGAGGACGCTCAGAGTCCAAATACCCCGTTGGTGCGCTCTACAACGGCCCGAGTAGCCGCGTGCGCCTCATTGTATGCTCCTGTGGTGTCTGCGGGCTGGCCAGTGGGGTCATAAGCCACGGCGTCAGTGGGTAACCCCTATCCCCTATGGATATAGAAAGGTAAGTCCATATATAACACACACATGTGATTATGCAGGCTATATTCTTACCAATGAGCCAGCCGTCTCTCACAGCTCCATCCTCCAAACGCGTGCCAACTGCGCAATTACGCAGGATGACTGCGTCATGCGTCCCACCGGGCCACCATGCCACAACGTTTAACAACACACACTTTGCGTCACAGATCAGTTGCACATTCACGGAATGAAAGTTTTTCCGGTTAATGTAAGCAAATGCATCACCGGATGGAGCCTTGATGCGTACGTGTGTGCAGTCTATGGCACCGATAACACCTGGCATGTTTGCAACTGCGCTGAACCCCTGCATTACTTCTGTCTGCCGTTGTGCGCCATATGGAAATTGGATATACTCTGGCATTAATTTAATGATACCTCTGAGAACTGCAGGCAGGATGCGTCAATTTACATAGATAATTCACAATTATGAGTTTAATCTGAATCTTAATCCCGCCAATTGCCAACTAATTTAACTAAATATGTTATATTTTTAATCGTTTGCCATGTTTATATCACATGTTTCAAAGGCATCTGCGTATTGTGTACATAACAGAACGCATTATGAATTAAAATTGTAATTTCCAACAGTGACGAGCATTATTTATATGCGTTCTTAAATTTACACAAGCACTACGTGTGGTCAGCAGCATGTGTAGATTTTGTTAGTAGCTACGAAAAGATCGGAGCTACTAAAATATTGATGAATGCGGAGATGCACGTAAATTTCCGTCTGCGAACGGTTTACACACAAATTCGTTCTGCTCACGTTTCATGAATGAGGCCCACTGTGTGTATGTGAGTAGTGTATTAAGAAGAGCTTTAACTTTCATTGCTGCTTAATGTTAGTCCTGCTAGGTAGGACTGTTTCTGGGTAACGGGGTGTTAAATGTCATATATACACCAGTGCTTGTTATCATTTTGTTAAAAAAAGAAAATGGATCATATATGAAACAGGATCTCCAGGTCCAGACTCATAACTTTTATAGTTGTTAAACATTAACTTAGCTGTTGATCAGATGTCGTTGTGTTCACTGACCTGTCCACTCTGAGAGGAAAGGTTGTCTCAGGTGAGTTTGGCTTCAGTGCTGAGATTATAATGAAGAGAATCTCACCTGGAATATACTCAAACAAATGTGTCTAATTGATTTAGGAGTAAAAAGTGTTACTAATCCCCAGGTGTTTGATGACGACTAAGGACTGGTGATCATCTGAGGAGAATATATTCTTTTGAATATTCTTTATGCATATATGCTTTGCACTGTCCTAAAAAATATAAATTCAAAAGTAACTTTGATTAAAGGAAACTGCTAGCCTGGCTAACACCAGACTATTCTCAAATGAGGGCTAGTCTGGCAACCTACAATGCATTTCTCCGTAGAGGAGGCGTGGTTTACGATCCTCCAGAGCCGTTTATTGGACGCTTAGAATGTCTATCAAAGCGTCTGTAGGTAGCTCTTAGCCAATCAGATCAGTTATACCAGATGACGTAGTAGAGCAACAGAGATGGACGTTTGTTGTGTGTGTGTCTGTGAGAGAGTGTTGCTGCTGCTTTGCTTCTCCAGTTCTCGCTTTCTGCAAGATTATTTATTTTCACGCTTTATTCCCCCTCATGTCATTCAGCCACACACATCCACTGATTTTATGGGCAACAAACAAGCTGCTGCGGGTCTCTGGAGGCTCCGCTGTCCCCCGATTCGGAGCCAGATCACCGGCGGTGACCACCAGACACAGCAGAGTCATAGCGGAGCCGCCAAGAGACCTTTCGCCTTTCAACTTTCGCTCTAAACTATTCAAAACACCATCTACAGCTAAAGAGAGTTTCGCGTCTGCAGCAGCCATGTTGGATCCGGAAAACTACAAGCTTCCAAGTGCCGAGTAGTACGCGTCATCGTCTTGCCGTCCCTCCCCGCTCTGTGATTGGATCCATAAAACAGGGCTAAGAAACTGCCGTGGTTTCCAGACTGGATGGAGGTTTGAAATTAAATTCGAGCGCGCAAGGCAGTCTGGGTATACCCAGGCTAGGAAACTGCATCAGTGAGGCTTCAAACAGTTCAAACTACTGAAGGAAAATTAATCTTTTACAACGTAAACACTGCAAAAGGCTGAATAATTCACAAACTTTTAGTATATGAACAACAAAGAATGTATTCTTGTAGTGCTTTTTTTGTCATACAAGTTATTCTCTCCATTTCCCACTTTTCAATTGTCATTATGACCAAATATTATATGTATTGCAGGTAAAGAATATTGCTTATTTTTTTCTTGCTAAACTAAGAATAATTTCGTAAGTAATTTATGGAGTATATATTATATATGTTCATATCCCTCTCCCCCTGTGATGACAGCAGCAGGTCAAAGGGATTTTTAATGAAGTATTAAAGTAATGTATCTGAGTTTTACCTGCAGACTCTCACTCTGGATCAAAAGGCAGATTACATGGGAATTTATCACTGTTCTGTGTTCTTACAGTGTCCAATGATTCACAACCTGTGAAGAAGAGAAGAAGCTTGGAATGGCTACCACCTTACAGTGAGTTAAACTGACCTGAGTAGGATATTCTTCTGTATAGTATATATAAACTAGAAAATTTCCTCGGGGGAAATTCTGAAAGGGCCACGGGGGCTACTGCCAGTGTGTGTACACTATGATGAGATTCTTCAGAGATTTCAAACTATGCCCTTTAACCTCAAAATGTGTGTGTATGTGTGTGTGTGTGTGTGTGTGTGTGTGTGTGTTTGAAGCATGTCTATGCATGTGTGAGGAGTGTGTGCACTTACGTGCGCGCGTGTGTGTGTGTGTATCTGTAACTGTAATCACATCAAAGATCAAAGTCAATCAGATCAAAGCAATCAACAGAATTAACTGACACCTGTTCCGGCTTAGTGACAGCAGAGGTAGACAGACTGGAATTTCTGGCCTCGAACAGAAAGCATTTTTGGCAAAACCATAATACCTATCATTGATCCGACTTCACTTTGAGCGTCCCGAGTTCTTCCTGAACGTCTACATATGTTTTTTTTTAAAGAAAAACAAAAAAATAGCTTTGTTAGAGCTATCTAAAAAAACTGTTACATCTCCCTTTTTTCCGAAATCTTCCTGTGTTTTTAATATGGGAGACAATGAGGCTGTTGGTGGGTGTTGGTGGCGCATCTGTGCGTCCTACGCCCAAACTATAACTCTGACAGCTTTACCAGAGGATTGTGAGGGAGAAGACTAATTTTCCTACGTTTCTATGTAAATATTATTTCTGTAGAGTGGAATTTGCGGCCTGGAGCGCAGTTTTCAAATGTATTTATTTTTTCTCCCTCTACACTCTGGTGATGATGTCACACACTGTGACACGAACATTCCGTGCATTATAATCTCAGAATTTCTCCAAAAATTATCATGGTCATTGAAGAGTGGTAGAGTCGGTTGGCCCCCAACCGAAGGGTTGGCGGTTCGATCCCTGACCGTCGACCGTTCGACCTACATGTCGAAGTATCCTTGAGCAAGATACTGAACCCCAAATTGCTCCCGATGCTGTGTTCATCGGTGTGTGAATGAATTCCCAATGGTGGCAGGTGGGACCGTTTAGGGTCTCTGCCTCTGCCACCAGTATGAATGTGTGTGTGAAAGGGTGAATGAGCGCAGTCTGTAGTGTAAAGCACTTTGAGTGGTCGCAAAGTGACTAGAAAGTGCAGGTCCATTTACCAGGGTTTTCCCTGGGTTTTTAGAGGTCTTAGGGGGGTGGGCAGCTGAAGCAGTGGGGTTAGCGTTCTTCGGCCTTACATTTTTTTAAAAAGCTTTTTTTTTACCAAAAACTGTGCAATTTCACATAATTTTGACCACTATCATTACTATAGGTAACTGAAAAGCAGATTCAATTTGCTTTAGTTGTAATTTACACTTTATTTGCACAATTCACAGCCCCCTTTTGAACATTTAATTCTTCTGGCTGAATTGGTCCTGTAGAACCGCCGAACAAACTTCTCCATGGCAGAAGTTCCTGGCTGGCGGGGTGGGGCTAAATGAGAGCAAACACCTCACATAACATTTTTCACAGTCGGGAGATACAGTATTATAAAATCTTTGTTATCCAATACTGTGTCATTTTTAATTGCTGTCAACATGCTTTCCACTAGGACATGGAGCAGCCAGCCAGTGTTTTTTTTCCATAAAAGCCCAAATTTGGTGGCCTCCCACAGATCTAATTCCACTATTCCATCATATACACTGAACTTAATCAATGCCTATTTTAAGATTGATTTTAAAGGAGAATAAGGGTTCTTGTATATTTTATTTAAGGCATCTTATTTTGAGTCTTTTTGTAAATGCTGTGGTAAATTCTGTTAACACACTGCACTCTTCTTTTGAAAGCGGCATGTGTTTAGCGACAGGAAGTTATTCAAAACACTAAGTCACAATTTAGTGTGATTAAAACAACTTTAACTGTTAGCTAATGTTAGCTCGCGGCTAACGAACGGCATATGCAACAGTGTATCTTGACCTGTGAACGCCCGGTACGGTGGCCATTTCCTTCACATCAAAAAGGAGGACACTTTGCGGACAAGCAAGCAGATATTTGTTTGGTATGATCCGGTTTTAAGCAGAGTTGTACTCCGATTAGCTCGATGCTTGTGCTAGCATGTCTCTCGATAGCTGCTTTGCCTTTGCTGCTTTGGTAGCAACTTTGCGTGAGCGCGTTGTGGCGAATCAACACATGGCTCATTTGAATATTCTAATGAGCCATGTGTTGATAGTTCACGACACGAAAATGGTCGGCTGCGCCTGCAGCCGAACAGGGCATTTAAAAGCCGGACTGTCCGGCCTAAAGCCGGACGGATGGCCCCCCTACCCGTAGATATATACAAGAAAGGTGTTTATATATATATATATATATATATGACCCTACCGCCCGGACAGGTTGATTGGATTTAGTTCAGCGCGCGCACACACGCAGGTGAGACATGGAGTGAGGCCGTGGCCCTATTACTCGCTATATAGACCGTGAACAAGCTTGAACGCTCCCTTTTACGTTGATGTCCTAAGAGGGTCAGACAGGATTTGATGCGCTCGTTGATGACTCAAAACAAGTCGAAAATAACTTTGTGTGTTGTTGTGCTCACACAGTGCGAGTATCATTAGTGGTGCATTGATATTAATGATCATGTGAAATTTCACAGCAGCGCACGTAATTCATTCATTCAGCAGCGGCGCACAGGTTTTTTTTTAAACAGAAGGTACTATTTTTTCTCTTAGGCGGGAGGCAAAAATGCTTGGGCGCCGCGCCTAAGCCGTATAATGGCAGGGAAAACCCTGTTTACCATTTAACAGGGATTGATAAAAAACTATATGACCTATCGAAACGTGGATTAATACACCAATACACAAGACTTGTGTCTACTGTTTAAAGTTTAAATGGAGTCTCTAGGTGAAATTATGCCGGAGAAGTAGACGTTTGAAAATCTCCAATTATTGTTCTTTTTCGCTCATTTTTTGTCGGCCGTCCCATTCATTTCAATGCAAAATTTTGGGCAGTTTTTCGCGACCTATGTCGCAAAAAAATAGTATTCCGTAGAGAAAAGTAATAGCATACCGATCCTGCAACTCTTCAAGTTGCCCTAATAACAGTTTTGGCTGGTGGTAGGTACAGGCACACTCCCATGCTATTTGAATCCTACAAGCTTACAGGTGACTTTGAACTTTCAAGACTATACTAGCTTAAACATCCACCATAAGAAGCCTTTATTTCCTCATAAATGGAAAATTCTGGTTCATTTTATTCATTTTTACTGAAGTCTACACAAAGTTAATGAATAATTGTTTTCTATCCAGTGTCTGAGCTGAGAGTTGTTCTGCTGGGGAACAGCTGGTCTGAGAGGAGTTCAGTCGGGAACTTAATCCTGAGAGAGACTCTGTTCAGCACTGAGGAAGAACCAGACTGTTGTGTGAGACACAGAAGACAGTCAAAGGACAAAGAAATAGTTCTCATCAACACTCCAGATCTGCTGCATCCCCACATCTCTGAACACAAACTGACAGAACATGTAGAAAACTGTGTGAGACTCTCTGATCCTGGACCTCATGTGTTCCTGCTGGTTCTACAGCCTGAAGGCTTCACTGAAGAACACAAACAGAGACTTAAATCAATCCTTGAAAACGTCAGTGATCAATCATTTGATCATTCTCTGGTTCTGATATCACCACCCAGAGAGGAGAGTTCAACTTACAATGATAACGATGATCCAGAGAAGCCATTAAAAGACCTGGTGAAAATGTGTAAATGCAGACATCTGGAGCAGAAGATCCTTGAGCTTCCGAAGTTGTTAGAATGTTTGGATGAAATTGTGACCCACAGCAATGGAGAGCATGTGAGCTGTGATGTATTTAAGGATGCAGGTTCTGATCAGAAAATCCTGAAATCTGCAGGAGCCCATTCTTACTTGGATCCACCAAAGGCTGCTGGTAAGTGCAGGACAGTTATTAGTTAATAAGAACTTTTTAATAACCACAAATGACTGTAGATTCATACTGAAAGCTCCCAGTAATGATACCCCGTCCCAACAATGTAAGTAAATCATGTTTCTATTATCCATATATAGCCAGTGTATTCACATAGCTATAAATAACATGTTATGATCAGGTATTTGGAGTATCCTGTTTATGTATTTGACCAATGACCTTATCCTGGTTTCATGAAACCAAATATGCCCTTATCTCTCTCTTGAGGAATCCAAATACTCTAAAAGGGTTAGGGTTAGGCTTCAGCCAAGTGATGTCACAGAAATATAACAATGATGATTGGAGCAGAAATAAAATTAAGGTAATCGTAAGTTGTGCCTGCTCAGGTAAGAAATGGTCCTCTGAGGACTGTGTGTCCCTAATGCAGACCCAGATCCTCTGTTGGAGAACAAAGGGAGCCAGAATTCAATCCAGTCCAATATGTATAAATGAAAAATGAATCTGTGGCATACCTGTGGTCCAAATACTCAGGTTTCTGAACAAAGGATATGGTGTATACTTGTTCTAACACATAAATATGATATTACAAAAAACATAATCATAAGTGGCTTATTAATGTCCATGTAAACACATTAACTAAATAGATAGATCCTTTATTCTTATTCCACATAAACAATTATAATATTTCATGCCTTTATAGAACGCATCTATAACCGCTCTGTATACTCGCTGCGTTGTGTTCAAATAAATCAGGAGACCCAGGATTTCCACACACGGCTCTTTGCTGTAGTGGCACAACATAAAAAAACAGCATACAGATTGATGAGTGATGTGCACAGTGTTCTCCAAGCTCTCCGGTCAAAGCAGAAGACGGATATTTTTTTTAACATGTTATCACTATATTTCGACTATTATAAGACAATAAAACACCAACAAAATAATTTAAACAAGACAAAGACATCAAATAACTACCAAACTTATCAAATTTGCATTCAATATGTGTATATATGAATTAACTCATATTTATATATATTAACTAAGTGCCTCAAAACAGTTTAAGCACAAATATTAATACACAAGCATCACAAAATCATCTCCATACCTGCAGTGGCACAACAACAAAAAAAGGGCATACAGAATGATGAGTGGTGTGCACAGTGTTTTCCAAGCTCTAACGGAAGCCAAATGGATGCAGTTAGTAACAGAGCTAAGCAATGCTAGCACATTTAGTGCTGAATATTTACACTAAAAAAACTTGACACAAACTGTACTGGGGCGGCTGTGGCTTAATTGGTAGAGCACTGATCGGTGGTTCGATCCCTGACCATGGCAGCCTACATGTTGAAGTATCCTTGAGCAAGATACTGATACTGATGCTGCATTCATCGGTGTGTGAATGAATTCCCAATGGTGGCAGGTGGCACCGTTTAGGGTAGCCTCTGCCACCAGTATGAATGTGTGTGTGAACGGGTGAATGAGTCAGTCTGTAGTGTAAAGCACTTTGGATAAAAGCGCTATATAAGTGCACTTCATTTAACTTAAAGCACGACTTGTCAGTATTCACCCATTCACACACACATTCATCATTATTGGCCGAAGCCACCAAGCTACTATCACTCTACCACCTTAGCAATAGTAGCCCCTGAATAATGTCTGCATCGTCTAAATCTAATGACAGATTGGAAACATAATGAATTGATGAACGAGAATGTGTCACTGGAATCTTTCTAACTAATGTTATGTCTTTGTTATTTCATAGCACCTGGTCTCAGGATTGTGATGTTTGGAAAAAAGGAGGACAAAAAGATAACATTATGCAACTTTATCACTGGGGGGAAAAAAATTGAACCTGGTTATTGGTTCTCATACAAGCAATGTGAGGTAGCCCATGATGAATCAAGAGAAAAAACATTAACAGCAGTGAGTACTCCAGACCTGTTCAGTCTGTCTGTGGAAGATGTTAGAGAAGAGATGAAGAAATGTGTGACTCTTTGTTCTCCTGGACCAAATGTTCTGCTGCTGTTAGTGAAACCTTCTGATTTCTCAAAGAAGAACGGACAAACACTGAAGTTCATCCTCAGTTTGTTTGGTCAAAATGCCTTTAAACACTCAATGGTCATCCTGACGCATGAGGAGAGTGAAACAAATGTCTGTGTGAATCAGCTCCTCAGTGAGTGTGGAGGAAGGCTCTACAGCATGGTTGAAAATGACCATGGACATTTAATGAAGAAGATGGAGAACATTGTGGAAGAAAACAGAGGAGCCTTCCTCACCTTCAATGAAGAGATTATCAGACCAAAGTCTGAACACATGAAACCAACTTTGAACGTGGTTCTGTGTGGGAGGAGAGGAGCAGGGAAGACCTCAGCAGCCAAGGCCATTTTAGGTGAGACAGAGCTTCATTCAGTCTCCAGCTCAGGGTGTGTTAAACATCAGGGAGAGGTGTGTGGACGTAGGGTTTCCCTGGTGGAGCTGCCTGCATTGAATGGAAAACCTCAGGAGGAAGTGATGGAGGAATCATTGAGCTGTATCTCCCTCTGTGATCCTGAAGGCATCCATGCCTTCATCCTGGTCCTTCCTGTGGGTCCCCTCACTGATGAAGACAAGGGAGAGTTGAAGACCATCCAGAACACTTTCAGCTCTCGAGTCAATGACTTCACCATGATTCTGTTCACTGTGGAGTCAGATCCTACAGCTCCAGCTGTTGATAACTTTCTGAAGAAAAACAAGGACATCCAGGAGCTCCGTCAGAACTGTGGAGGAAGACAGTTTGTCCTCAACATCAGGGACCAGCAGCAGATCCCAAAGCTGTTGGATGCTGTGGAAAAAATCAGTCCTTCTAAAATCAAACCACATTGCTACACAACTGTAGCATTTGCACAGGCACAAATAGAAAAGCTCAAAAATCAAGAGAAACAGATCAACATGCTGCAAACTGAACTTGAGAGGCTGAATCAGAAGAACAAGATAAATGGTAAGTTTTTATTTTATTTTAAATGTTTTTTTCTGTATCCTTAACCGCATTCCATATTACAGATCTTGCTCATTTGCTGTAGCTGCTGTGAATGTTTAAAGTATCTCCTGTTGTTCTTGTTTCACAGGTGAAGAAGAGCAGCAGAACCCAGACTGTCTCAGGATTGTGCTGATAGGGAAGACTGGCTGTGGGAAGAGTTCTTCAGGAAACACCATTCTAGGAGGAACGAAGTTTAAAGCCAAGTCGAGCCAAAACTCAGTCACCAAGTTTTGTCAGAAAGCACAGGGTGCAGTGGACGGTCGTCCTGTTGTTGTGGTCGACACTCCTGGTCTGTTTGACACAACTTTGTCTCATGAAGAGATTAATGAGGAGATGGTGAAATGCATCAGTCTTCTGGCTCCAGGACCACATGTCTTCCTGCTGGTGTTACACATTGGACGACTCACTCCAGAGGAGAAGGAGACATTGAAACTGATCAAGAAAGGCTTTGGGAAGAATGCTGAAAAGTTCACCATCATTCTTTTAACTGGAGGAGATTCACTGGAACGGGATAAGAGTTCTATTGAGGAATACATTGAAGAAGACTGTGATGCTTCCTTTAAGAAACTGATTTCTGACTGTGGAGGAAGATACCATGTGTTCAATAACACAAAACAAAACCACAAACAAGTCAAAGAGCTGGTGACAAAGATCGACATCATGGTGAAGGAGAATGGAGGCAGCTGCTACACCAATGAGATGCTGCAAGAGGCCGAGGCAGCGATACAGAAAGAAGTGGAGAAGATCCTGAAGGAGAAGGAAGAAGAGATTCAGAGAGAGAGGGAGGAACTCCAGAGAAAACATCAGCAACAAATGCAAAAGATGAAAAGAACGATGGAAAAACAGAGAGCAGAAATTGAAAAAGAAAGAGAACAGAGAGAAAAAGAACTTCAGCAAAAGGAGGAAAAAATCAACAAAGAATGTGAGAAGAGAAAGAAAGAACAGGAGAGGAGAGTACAAGAAGACAGGAAGAGAAAACGACAGGAAAAAAAACAACAAGAGGAGTGGGAACAAAGAGTTAAAGCTTATGAGCAAAAAATAAGATCTGAGTCAAATTCAAAGGAAAACATTGACAGAAAGCTGGAGGCGAGCAGAGAACAGATGAAAAAAGAACGAGAGAACAGGGAGAAGGAAAGAAAAGAGTGGTGGGAGAAACGAGATCAAGAAGAAAAACAGAAACAAAAGAAACTTAAAGAGCTTCAAGACGAATATGACCAAGAAAAAGAAAAGAATGAAAGAAAAACAAAAGCAGATGAAGTTAAAAGGGAAGAGGAGGAGAGGAAGTGGAAACAGGAAGAAGAAAACTATAAGACAAAGCTGGAAGAAATGAAGAAGAAGTATGAAGAGGAGGCCAGAAATAAAGCGGAGGAGTTCAATGAATTCAAGGAGAAAAAACAGAAAGACTTTGCAGCTCAGATAAAAAAACACACGGATGAAGTGACGCATCTGAAGCAACAGCAGGAGAGAGACATGCAAGAGCAGAAGGATGAATATGAATCCTTGAAGAACCTCTCAACTCACCAAGAAAAGAATCTGAAACAAAATATACATGAACTACGTGAGGAAATGTCTGATGGGATACTGAGACTTCTTTTCGAAAAGACAGAAAACAGGAATAAAATGGAGACGATGCTGAAAACACACAAAAAAGAGGTGGATAATCTTAAAAAGGAGGAGGAGTTGGATGTTTTGCAAAAAAAACATGAAAGACAAATTAATGAATTCAAACAGGAACTTCTGGAACAACACCAAAAGATTGCAAGGGAAAAAATAGACGAGCTGCAGAAGAAACATGAACAAGAAAAGAAAGAGTTGGAAAAAAAACTCAAGACCAATGACGGAGACAGCCAAAGGGTCAAAAGAGATGAACTGGGAAAAAAACATGAGAAAGAAATGAAGGAGCTGAAAGAGAAACTTTTGATGGACGACTCGGACGGAGAACAGCAGCAGCACTTTCTGTGGCGGCTGTGGGAGCGGCTGTGGCCGCAGTAGCAGCAGAAGCAGAAGCAGCAGCAGAGCACGCGCCATGACAGCTCATCGTCTTGTTCAATTAATTGAGAGATTGTATTATGGTCCAAGTGTCCAAACAGGAAGCAAGTTTCATCAAAAGCCCTGTTTTTTATGGCCATTTTAATCATATTTTGTGGCATACATGTGGTCCCAACACTGCTTTCAGTGATTGTCAATGCTTTTATGAGCGCTGTCATGTTACTGCACCAAATATTGTGGGACATTTAAGCAGCAAAAGTGTAAACTTGACAGAGGAAACTAAACTAAACAGTTATGCTGCTGTTTATTGTCATGCCTAAGTTGACTCACCCAACCTAAACTACCAACCACTGGCCAAGTCCAAACGGAGAAATTGATGATTTAGAGAAGCAACATGAACAGAACATTTATGAACTGATACAGACGGATTCAGATGAACATATCAAAGAAGAAAAAATGGATGAATTCCAGAAAAAAACACAACAAAGAGCGGGATGAGTTAAAAGAGCAACTGATGACGAATGACAATGATGTAATATATCTGCAAAAACACATGAGAAAGAAATTATTGACCTGAAAAAAGACCCAGACGACTCGTGGCTTTGTTCAATTGTATGAAAGATTTGTATTGTAGTCCAAGCTTCAATTTTATCTTTTTTTTTATTGTTTGTGTTGCCGGTAAGATTACTGTTTATTTCAGCAATGTCTTGACTCTTGTTGACGCAACAGTGAGCTGTACAGTATAACCAGTATGTCATCTTTTTTTTTATCAGTTTCTTTATCTTTTTATTTGCATCTTCTGTTCAGTTCTTTTTGTCTATAACCATGAATGCGAAAAACACAATTTCATTCCTTTATGTACACCACTGTTATAAAATGAGTGACAATAGCCTCTTTTAGGTTTTTTTCTCAAATGTACAATTGGGAAATGTGTTGTCTTAAAAGCCAAAGAAAAACTGGTAAAAACTTCGATCTACAGAAAAACTGTAATTCCTTTGTGCTGTTAACAACCGTCATTATCTAAAAACAGGGTTGTATTTCCACCTACGATATTTTGTTATCAAATGAAAAGTACAGGAACTTTACAAAAAAAAAATCCCACAAAACAGCCCCGTAGTACATGGATGTACATGGACTTATTTATGATGGCCCACCATAAAACAGTACACAGACAGACAAAATGATGATTAACAGTAGCAGATCAAAAGAGCAAAAAAAGCAATGCCAAAATTCTATTTTAAAATGGCTTTTAATATGACATGTCAACCAAGTCATCTATCGTGTTTATAATGCTAATAGAAGTGTGTTTTTATGAAAGTTTTACCTTAAAATATAAATGTCATAGCTTTAGGTTATATATATTTATATTATATATATATATGTAACCTAGGAGATGTATATATATATACCTCTCTCTCTCTCAACTGCTTTTTGTAAATAAGCTAAAAAACGTAGATATGCTTGCCAACTAAAAATAAATACAAATCCCGACAGTCCCTACAGAGTAATCTGTTTATTACACCTTAAAAGGTGTAAAAGGAGGGAGTTATAACTTTTCTCTCCACTAGGGACAAAATTGGTTTGTTACAGTTTGTTACACCTCAAAGAGGTGTAAAAGGAGGGACTGTTGGAGATTAATAAAAAATAGCAATATTCTGCATTATGACTTTTAATAAAAATGAAGCTTAGAAATGTATTTAGCAAAGCACAAAACACATCTTATATGCCAGGCACAGCACACAGAAATAAAGAGTATCAACAGAAAGGACATACTGATAACGCTTTGCACATCACCACATAATTTGAGGGCCAATTCAAGGCCACGGGCCCAGGTGGAGATAGACACTGACCAACACTAGACAAGGTAACGGGCCCAGGTGGAGACAGGCACTGACCGACACTAGACAAGGTAACGGGCCCAGGTGGAGACAGGCACTGACCGACACTAGACAAGGTAACGGGCCCAGGTGGAGATAGACACTGACCAACACTAGACAAGGTAACGGGCCCAGGTGGAGATAGACACTGACCAACACTAGACAAGGTAACGGGCCCAGGTGGAGACAGGCACTGACCAACACTAGACAAGGTAACGGGCCCAAGTGGAGACAGGCACTGACCAACACTAGACAAGACACAGTAGTGTGCTGTTAGCTTTTTCCTTCCACAGGGCGGTGACCGGAAGCTGAAGCACCAAGAGGCTAGGACTATAGCCTGTCTGCTAACGTAATGGGCGGGCCGAGTCTAAACCATGGTGCTGCCCCAACAGTTTTGACCAATCAGATAGTCGCACATTCATATTATAAAACTCTGTGTAAAAGTAAGTTAGGCATCCTTTTCTGGGAGGTGGTTACAGCTAACTGCTTAGCAGCCTGTGATTTCTGAACAGAGAAGGTTGATGTACATGCTCACTCTTTCATTATTGTCTTAAATAAATAGTCAAAATGATTTTACTCTCCTCTCATCTGTTCTTCAAAAAAACAAACTCTTAACATCGTCCTTGTCATCGTCCTAGGCTACGTTCAGCAGGTGTGTACAGGCTAGGTTATTTATTAGATAGTTGATCCTCTTAAGTTTGCTCTCAAAGTGCACCAGAGTGATGCATTTCACTTTAAATGTCCAAAGAATTTGATCCCCATAGATGCTCTGAGGTCCACAGCCCCCCCTCCCAGAAAACACTTCAACGTCCCTGTACCCCGGGGTGATCTGTACCTTTAAAACTCAAATTGGAAATTCTTTAAATTGAATGGGGGTGTCTGTAAACATGCAAAATAAAGTGCATACATATAATAACACATACATAAGTGAGTAATTACTTTTAAAAATCATCTGTACCATATTTGCTCTAGCATCCACCATCTGTACCAACAGTTTTTTTTTACTGATTTTTGGCACAATATAATAACATTATTATATAATGAGATGACCAATTACTTTGTTAAAGTCTGTAAAAGTGTGAGTGAGTATTTGCTTTGGTTCTCAGGGTTATAGGATCTAGATTATGTCCATTATTGCATGTGGGCCCAATGGGAAAGGAATGTTTAACCAACTGCTGGTAACCATTTTAAAAAAATTGGCTGCCATGGCAACCGGGGTCTGAATTTGTGATGACCCAATATCCAGTTTTGTTCCCAATATAATTATCAACACATCTGCCAAATTTGGTGCTTTTATTAAAAAAAATGAATGATTGTTATGATATATTGAGCTATGCTGCCCCACTAAGAGAGTAGGATGTGTCTGCAGATTTAGACCTGTAGATCTGGACCTGCATTTCTAGACCTCTTGTATTTTGCGACAGCGTCCCCAATTTCCGTGGAAGCATTACAAACTATTGCAACTATTGGACATGGATGAAAACGACGATCCGCGTGTGGGTATTGAATGTGAATCACATTATTTGTTTAATGTCATCAAAGTATTTTGTTGACATGAAGTTGACAGCAAAATGTATGTCCTCCACACAACATGTGTAAATTATATAAATGTAAACAAAAATACATATTTGGGTGTGATAAAATGTAAAGAAAACATGGGTGTAACAAACCTTTAATCATGGAACAATCTGCAAAAAGAATTGAAATTGTCTGAGTTGATCACAATTTGTGAATTTAAATAGATTCTAAAGGATAAAGAAATAATTTCCCTTAGTCGGTGTGATGCCCCGTATGAGTCTTTTTCACTGATGTTGACATGGCTGTATTTGTATTTAATTGTTTATGTTAACATGTATTTAAATGTTGTAACTGGTCACTTTTTATGCTGCTTTCTTGGCCAGGTCTCTCTTGTAAAAGAGATTTTTTAATCTCAACGAGACTTTTAACCTGGTTAAATAAAGGATATATATATATATATATATATATACACATATATATATATATATATATATATATGTGTGTGTATATATATATATACACACACACACACACACATATATATATATATATATATATATACACATATATATATGTATATATATATATATACACACATATATATATATATATACATATATATATATATATATATATATATATATATATATATATATATATATATATAAAACCCATGCATGTACATTTAATCACACCCAAATATGTATATATATTTGTTTATATTTGTACACCCGTCCAACTGTTTAGTGTTGGGGTGAACTAAACCTTTAAACTGTTAGAATTGATGGTGTAAATAAACCTTTAAACTGTCAGAATTGATGGTGTAAATAAACCTTTAAACTGTCAGAATTGATGGTGTAAATAAACCTTTAAACTTTTAGAATTGATGGTGTAAATAAACCTTTAAACTGTCAGAATTGATGGTGTAAATAAACCTTTAAACTTTTAGAATTGATGGTGTAAATAAACCTTCAAAACTTGTTAGAAGAGAGACTTATAGCTTTATCAGAATCAGATTGATTTGTGGAGGTAAATTATTTAGTTAAGAGCTTCATCCTTCGTCAGTAATTAAATTTAAAATTGTAAATTGTGATACAAGTGTAACTTATTTCAAAAAGTGTTGTTTGGGTGAGATGCTGATTTAGGTGCAGTTCTACATCCGTCCAGTAGGGGCGCTGCCAGGTCCAGTATGAGAGACGTTTGGTCCAGCAGGTGGCGGTACATGCAACACAAAGGAAGCCAACTGCCAATAAACACCGAAGAAGAAGAAGCGGAAGAAACACCAAAGAAGAAGAAGAACAACAACATTAATGTAGGTAGATGATATTAGAGGAGATAAAGTATAATTTATGTCTCTTTGCTGTTCTTTGTTTGACATATGAAGGATTCAGCTGATAGTTAAAGGTGTTATTGATCTTCTCTCTCCTTTAACCGTCGATATCTATCAGAAACAGCTTCAGATAAAGCTAATAAAGCTAATGTTAGCTAGCATCCAGCATCTTCAGCCTCTAAACCTCCAGATAAAGAGACTTTCATCAACCAAAGACTGATTAATAATCAGCAGAAGGTGAGATTATTTTAATATCTCTCATGTGCAATACGTTTATAAGATGCATTCAAAACCTCTAACGTTCAACTTTAAACTGCTCTTGAATTGGGCTGCAACTAAAGATTATTTTTCATTATTTTGGTCAATAAAATCAATATCAATCAATCATCAATCATATAATCAATCAATCAAGTCCTCAAATCTCTTGTTTTGTCCACAAACCAAAGAGATATTCAGTTTATTGTCATAAAGGAACAAAGAAACCAGAAATATTCACATTGAAGAAGCTGAAATCAGAGAATTTGGACTTATTGTCTTTAAAAAAAACTGCTCAAACCAATTATTAGATTATCAAAATAGTTGACGATTAATTCAATAATCGATTATTGTTCGATTAATCGAATAATTGTTGCAGCTCTAGTTTTTCGTGTGTTTTTATGTCAGGTTTTTTTTGTCATTTTTGCTTGTTTTATGTGTGTTTTTTGTAATTTTTTTGAGTGGTTTTTGTAAAAACAAAACAAACAAAAAAATCGGTGTGTTTTTTGTGTTTTAAGTGGGTTTTATGTGGATTTTTTGTTTAAAAAAAATGTGTTTTTGTAATTTTGTGGGGTTTTTTTTGTGTTTTTAGGGCTGCAACTAACGATTATTTTCATTATCGATTATTTAAACGATTAATCGATTAGTTGTTTGGTGAATAAAATGTATAAAATATCAATGAGTGTTTCCCAACCACAAGATGACGTCCTCAAATCTCTTGTTTTGTCCACAAACCAAAGAGATATTCAGTTTATTGTCATAAAGGAACAAAGAAACCAGAAATATTCACATTGAAGAAGCTGAAATCAGAGAATTTTGACTTATTGTCTTTAAAAAAAACTGCTCAAACCAATTATTGGATTATCAAAATAGTCAAATAATTGTTGCAGCTCCAGTTCAGACAAATAAAAACCACCACATGCAGGTTGTAAAGGTGCATCTCAATAAATATATATGATAGAAAAGTTTATTTATGTCAGTAATTCAATTAAAAAAGGTGAAACGACACATTCTATAGATCCATTACACACAGAATGAAACATTTCATGTCTTCATTCATTTAATTTATTCTAATTATAATGATTATGGCTTACAGTTAATGAAGACATAAAATTCACTGTCTCAAAATATGTTTAATATTACAAAAGACCAATTTTAAAAAGTGTGTTTAATATGTAAATGTTGTCCTCTGAACAGTTTGTCATCTTTTTTTTAATTATTACTTTATTGCATGTTATGAAATTACAAATATTAACAGCTTCACCACATATTCAATTCATCCTGCCATATTTATGCATTTTTTTTAACAAGAGGCAGTGCCAAAAGAATAAATAAATAAGATATTCATGTTTAATTGTTTGCTTATTCAATGAATTGTTTCATTGAGGAACAGAAAGAGAAGCAAAAAAAAAAGAAGAAAAACTGAAAAAAACAAAACAAACAATTATAAACGGCGGTTTGTCATCTATATGACTCAATACTTGGTTGACTTGAACTACTGGAAATTGACTTTTCATCATATTCTGATTTATTGAGATGATCTTGTTCTCTCATGCAGCCTTATATATATATATATCTAGTTTTCCCTCCTGTTGTTAGTTAACGTTAGCAGCTGGTGTTCAGTGTTTGAGTTGGATGTCATTACCAAGAGAAACAATCCCAGTTATTCATGTCCCGATGGTTCATGATATTCTGCACTGAACAGTCTAACTACAGTAACACAAAGGGTTAAACTGAAAAAAAAAAAATCCTTTAAAGTTTTTTAGCGTTTTTTAACTGTTCAGCCAAATGTTTTTTAGGTAGATCAGTGATATGACTTTTATTTCTACATGTATTGATGATGTCATTTTTATGCTAAAATATCATGATGATTTATTTGACCTTTGACCCCAAAACTGTAGTTACTGCACTCTGGTTTTGCTGTAAAAGGTTCTAATAGTGATGATAAACAGAGAGCAGGAACTATGATGTTGTCTTCTTTCAGCTTGGTTAACAATTCAAAAATTTGTGTATTTTAGACTTAATATCATAAAGTAATGTTATATTTTAGTCTTAATATGATTTAATCTTTTTTTTAACTTAACTATCTAGATAATAATTTCCCTATCAAATAAACGTAATAATAATTATAATATAATAATAATTATAATATAATAATAATTTCTATTATTCTTGTCCTCACTTTTCAACACAACGAAGAAATACAAGACTACACTGTATCACAGTCAAATCAGACAGTCTGCTTTGGTTTTATGCTTAAATTTGTGTCTGTGTGTATATATATATATATATATATACAGTACAGGCCAAAAGTTTGGACACACACCTTCTCATTCAATGCGTTTTTCTTTATTTTCATGACTATTTACATTGTAGATTCTCACTGAAGGCATCAAAACTATGAATGAACACATATGGAATTATGTACTTAACAAAAAAAGTGTGAAATAACTGAAAACATGTCTTGTATTTTAGATTCCTCAAAGTAACCACCCTTTGCTTACTAGAATATAAGACATGTTTTCAGTTATTTCACACTTTTTTGTTAAGTACATAATTCCACATGTGTTCATTAATAGTTTTGATGAATCTACAATGTAAATAGTCATGAAAATAAAGGAAACGCATTGAATGAGAAGGTGTGTCCAAACTTTTGGCCTGTACTGTATATATATATATATATATATATATATATATATATATATATATCCAAAGCAGACCTACCTAAAGTGAACTTACCGCTGTCTACTTTGGTTTTGAGTTGGATTTTGTAGTTACTGCAATTTTAACATTATAAAACAGACATCAAGGAGTTCAATTAAAACTACAATTTCAACCAAAATTGTAGTTACTGCAGTTAGACTCTGTAGGGCAGTATTGCTCCTCCAATTCTTTATTTAAAGAGACACATTAAATCAGACAAAGCTGTATACAGTTTGTAATGAATGTAATGAGGTAAACCCCTCACTATGATAATAAAACATATAGATAACCATGGGGTTCCCTCTCCGTTGTCATAGTAACGGTGGTGACGCTCCAGCTGCTCCTCATGGCGTCTTCAGACGGTCTGCAGGAGATGAGTGAGGTCGTCATAGTGACGATACCTGAGTCAGTGGGGGAGGAGCTCCCCCCCGTCACAGAGGAGGAGAAAGCTGTACTGGTGACTGCAGAGCTGACCCCCCAACCAGGGTAACACACACACACACACACACACACACACACACACACACATTCTTGTACTTCTATCTTTGTGAGGACCCTCATTGTAACAGTGAATTCTCTTGCAAGGTTATAATAGTTTTGATTTTTTCACTAGTTTTAGTTTTCATTTTGTTGTGAATTTTTGTTTTCAAATTCAGTTAGTTTTAATGAGTTTTTAGAGTGAGTTTGCTAGTTTAAGTGTAGTATTTAAAAAAAAAATACTTTAGTGTTAGTGTTAGTTTTTTGTAATGGGGTATTTGTTGGGTGGGAAAAAAATAATAAATAAAATAAAAGAGGTCACAGTAAATTTTGCCTTTATTTCCTTTTCTTCATTATGTATGAAAAAAAGTTGACAAAGACGAAAACGAAGGACATTTTCACTATAATTTTAGTTAGTTTTGTAACCACAAAATACAGTTTCAGTTAATTATCATTATCATGTAACCTTTAACCCTTAAAACAAAGTCTGAAATCTGAAAAAAGCCTTTAAAGAAGTGAGGACCGGCCGAAATGTCCTCACTCTGTTGGTTAGAAACGTGTTCCGGTCCTCACTATGTAGGAAGTACAAGAACACACACACACACACACACACACTTACACACATGGATCAGAGTGAACAGAAAGTGTGTGAGAGATTGTTTGTCCATGTGGTTTTCCAGGCAGGATCTCCTGACAGCAGCTCCAGTGGAAACAGAAGCTGAAGCCGGTTCAGCAGATTCTCTGTCGAGGGAAGAAGCCGTCATCGGTAACCTGACTGATAAACTTTATTTATTACTTTGTTCAGTAGCAGCTGATCAGTAGATCGCATCATTTTTAGCCACTGTGGTGCACTTTCTGCTTTTTTTTTCCTCCTTTTGTCAAATAAAAACCTTTTCCATGTTCATATGACGACGCTGTGTTTGTCTCTGCAGTGAAGTTGACTGAAGAAGTGGACGTGGAGGCTGACGTCTTCTATCCGATCACATGTGGAGACGCCAAAGCCACGCTGGTCTGGAAGAAGTTCGTCTGTCCCGGGATCAACGTCAAGTGTGTCCAGGTATTCACCGCCAAACAGTCAAACAGTCAAATCTCATTTCCAAAAACTCTGAAGGAGAAATAAGTGATGTTTAGTATTCAGTGGATCATCAGCTGCTCCTCATCAACGTTGTTATAGTTAACGAAAACTTAACGAAATAACTAAAACTAGAATTGAAAAAACATTTTCGTTAACTGAAATAAAAATAAAAACAAGTTTTTTTAAAAAACGATAACTAAGTGAAACTGTATTTTGTGGTTACTAAACTAACTAAAACTAACTAAAATTATAGTGAAAATGTCCTTCGTTTTCGTCTTTGTCAACTTTTTTCATCCGTAAACCTTTTTGGTTGATATGAAATCTATTTCATCTATCTGGTTTTATGACTTAATAAACTTATTGGGGCTGAGATGGATCAGACAAAGGAAATAAAGGAAACATTTATTGTGACCTTATTGAATCTGGACCCAACAAATACCCCATTACAAAACAACTACAACTAATTTTTTTTTTAAATCACAAATTTATGAGAAAAAAAGTGACAAATTTACTCGAAAAAGTCACAAATTTACAAGAAAAAAGTCACAAATATGCAAGAAAAAAGTGACACATTTAGAGAAAAAATTGTCAAATTTAAGGGAAAAAAAGTGACAAATTTAAAGAGAAAAATTGTCAAATTTACAAGAAAAAGTGACAAATTTATGGGGGAAAAGTGACAAATTTACAAGAAAAAAATTGTCAAATTTAAGAGAAAAAAAATGACAAATTTAAAGAGAAAAATTGTCAAATTTACAAGAAAAATAGTCAAATTTAAAGAGAAAAATTGTCAAATTTACAAGAAAAATTGTCAAATTTAATGAGAAAAAGTGACAAATTTACTAGAAAAAAGTCACAAATATGCAAGAAAAAAAGTGATTTTAAAAAAAAAAAAAAAAGTCAAATTTAAGAGAAAAAAAGTGACATTTATGGGGAAAAAGTAACAAATTTACAAGAAAAAAAGTGACAAAAAGGCAACATTTATTGTGACTTTTAAAAAAAATCTTGCACCCAACAAATACCCCATTACAAAACAACTAAAACTTATAAAAACTAAACTAAAATTAAGCATTTTCCCAAAAAATAAAAACTAATCAAAACTAGCAAACTCACTCTAAAAACTAATTAAAACTAACTGAATTTGAAAACAAAAAATCACAACGAAATTAAAACTAAAACTAATAAAAAATCCAAAACTATTACAACCTTGTTCCTGACCGACAGTTTTTCTTCCCTCTCTGTTCAGTTCAATGAGCAGCTCATCAGCCCAAAGGAGTTTGTGTGTTTAGCGGGAAAATCCACTCTGAAGGACTGGAAGAGAGCCATCCGCCTCAACGGCACCATGCTCAGGTCTGGACTCACCACAGCGCTACACTCACATATATTTACTTTAACCCTTTATCAGGCGAAGAACTATATTTGGTAACTTCAGGTAAAATTGCGAGAAAAAAGTTGCAAATTTACGAGATTAAAGTGGCAAATCTACAAGAAAAAAAGTCACAGATTTAAGAGATTTAAAGTGGCAAATCTGTACGAAAAATGTTGCAGATTTACGAGAGAAAAAAAGTAGAAAAAAAGAACAACTTTTTTCTCCCAGATTCACCACTTTAAATCTCAAAAATCTGCTCATTTTTTTCTTGTAGATTTGCCACTTTAATCTCGTAAACTTTTTCTTCAAAATATTATTTCCGTATGCTTTTTTTTTAACATTTTTTACACACTTCATGGATCAGTTCTTCGAGAAAAATGTTGCAAATTTACGAGATTAAAGTGGCAAATCTACAAGAAAAAAAGTCGCAGATTTAAGAGATTTAAAGTGGCAAATCTGCGCGAAAAAAGTCGCAGATTTAAGAGATTTAAAGTGGCAAATTTACGAGAAAAAAGTGGTAAAAAAGAACAACTTTTTTTCTCCCAGATTCACCACTTTAAATCTCATAAATCTGCACATTTTTTTCTTGTAGATTTGCCACTTTAATCTCGTAAACTTTTTCTCAAAATCTTATTTCCGTATGTTTTTTTTACACATTTTTTACACACTTCATGGATCAGTTTGACTCCTCAGCTGTAGAGGATCAGCATTTACAATAGATATCTATGATTCTGGTAAAATTTCGAGAAAAATGTTGCACATTTACTAGATTAAAGTAGCAAATCTACAAGAAAAAAAGTCACAGATTTAAGAGATTTAAAGTGGCAAATTTACGAGAAAAAAGTGGGAAAAAAACAACATTTTTCTCCCAGATTCACCACTTTAAATCTCATAAATCTGCACATTTTTTTCTTGTAGATTTGCCACTTTTATCTCGTAAACTTTTTTTCTCAAAATATTATTTCCGTATGTTTTTTTTTACACATTTTTTACACACTTCATGGATCAGTTTGACTCCTCAGCTGTAGAGGATCAGCATTTACGATAGATATCTATGATTCTGTAAACCAGTTAGATTCCATCTCCTCCATCTCGACCAGCAGCGTGTCCTGATAATGTGTGTTTATGGTTTTTACTGTCTTCCATTGGACAGGAAGATCATGGACTCAGGTGAGCTGGACTTCTACCAGCATACCAAGGTCTGCTCCAACACCTGCCGCAGCACCAAGATCGACCTCGTGGGAACCAAAGTGTCCATCAGCAGCAGCGATCAGTCTGCTGAGCTGTTTCCTGCCACGCCCTCATCAGCTGACTGTGAGTTCCTCAGTCTCAGCCGTCACACTAGACCAGGATCCTTCTCTGGGTCTTAAATTAGTGACCTATAGAAATGTGCATTTATTTGCCCTTTTTGTATTATTATTTTTCTTTAATTATTATTATTATTATTATTATTAATAAATTATTTTTATTATTATTATTTTATTTTTTTTAATTATTATTATTTTAAATTATTTTTATTATCATTATTATAATGATTTTTTAAATTATTATTATTATTATTTAATTATTTTTATAGTTATGATTTTTTAATTATTTTAATTATTTTATTATTATCATTATTCTTTTAAATTATTTTTATTATTTTCTTATGATTTTTTAAATTATTATGATTTTTTAGTTATTATTATTATTTTAAATTATTTTTATTATTATGATTATTATAATGATTTTTTAAATTATTATTATTTTTAAATTATTTTTATAGTTATGATTTTTTTATTATTTTATTATTATTATGATCTTTTAAATTATTATTATTCTTTTAAATTCTTTTTATTATTTTATTATTATTATGATTTTTTAAATTATTATTATTATTATGATTTTTAAATTATTTTATAATTAAGATTTTTTAATTATTTTATTATTATGATTTTTTAAATTATTATTATTAAATTATTTTTATTTTTATTATTTTATTATTATTATCATTATGATTTTTATATGTCTTCATGGTTCAAAAATGTAATAGATTATATATTACTTTATATACTATATATACTCTATAACTCCATCCATAAATCCCAAAATATGTAAACACATGTCTAATATATTTCAACAACATTTTTTATGTGTTTTTCAAAAGAGTTGAGACTCTTAAAAAAAAAATAGAAATCAATAGAAAATGTGTTTCCTGTGTGTGTTGTAGTGAACGGAGCAGCGACCTCGTTTCCTGACGGGACGGAGGAAACATCAGAGTGGGTCACAGCCATCGGAGGTAAAACCTGAAACACTCACCACATGGAGGACACTGGCTCAGTGGGCTGGTGTATTCACTGTGTGTGTGTGTGTGTGTGTCTGTGTGTGTGTCTGTGTGTGTGTGTCTGTGTGTGTGTGTGTGTGTAGAGGACTCTGTGGCGTTCTGGCGGACGGTGAAGGAGGCGGGCCTCCTGGAGGAGGTGGTGGAGGACTTCCAGACGGAGCTGCAGGAGGTGCTGAAGGGGCTGCAGGAGAGAGTGTGTGACCCTCCACTTCAGGTTAAAGGTCAGAACAAACACACACACATACAGGCAACAACAACAACAACAACAACAACAACAACAAAAACTAAAAGTCCCCTTATTTATACTGATGCTCTGAAATGAACACTGCAACAACATCTCCAACCCAAACGACAGAAGAGGTCTAAAAATAGTCCACATGTCAATCTACATATACAATCTACATATACAATCTACATATACATACGGTTGGTGGTAAAAAAAAAAAGAAAAAAGAAGGCTACAAAACTACTGATCTAGGTTTAGGACAAAACACTTCCTTATAAGTGTTATAAAAGACAGATTAAACCCTCAATAAATGTACGTAAATGCCAGAAGTGAGGTAGTTATGAGGGTGACATGACATGACATAGTTGTGTAAAAATGTGATGCACAAAGTGTGCTCCACTAGATATTATCCTCATTTTACCTGTTATATGTTATATTTGCAACCTGTACATTTCTGTGTGTAAAACATAATTTTCAAGATCAGATTTTATGTTTTCCTTTGTTTGTTTTGGGTTCAAATTTTTTATCAAGTAAGTCAAAGTTAAAAATTAATTATTAGGACATAAAGGTGAGGTAACGCTGCCAAAACTGATACCGACATGGCATGGTGAAGGTCTTTTAACAGATTTTTTAACAGATTTTTATTTTTTTTTATTTATTTATTGGTTTTGTTTGACAGGGACCATGCATAGAATAGCTTCTATACAAGGGTTAGCTAAATAGCTAATTTTCACCTGTAGTCCCTGGGCAGGATGGATTTTTAACAGATCTTTTAACAGATTTTTTAATGGACACAATAGCCGAAGATTTCAGAGGGTTGAGTGAAAATAAAAACAACTTTCAAATCAATTCACATTATGACCATTTTTTTCCTCGTAATCATTAGAAAATAAAAAAAGCAGTGAAAAACAAACCTGATTGCTTCAAAATAGAAACAAACTCAGCAGAAAAAAGGATAAAAGCATAAAACACAATGTAAAGAAAGAAAGAAAAAGAACTTGAACTATATCAAAATATGTGATATGGTCTAATTCCATATCACATTTAATAATATACCTATATATTTTTGTATATATATGTATGGCCCAGCCCTACTGGTGGAAAAGTGAGCTCAGTGAACTGATGCTGATTGATCCGTCTACAGATAAAAGGCTGATTTTACCTCCATTGATGACTCAGCTGGTTGAAGAGGAGGAAGAGTTCCAGTCAATCAGGATTTCTTTGTTCACTAAAGCTCAGTTGATGATAATAAGTGTAGTTTCTCAGCTCTTACTGATGGATCTGGTACCTTCCTCCTGACCTAAACAGAGAGATAAAGACGTTAAATGGGCAGTTACACTACAAAAACCAACTCAAAGTCAAATTTATTTCTATATCGCATTTACAGACGACTGAGCCGCACCAAAGTGCTTCATATAAAAGTGCAAAAAATGCAATAAAATGCAGAATTGGCAAAGGTAAAAAAGAAAGAAACAAAATTAAATTTAAAATAAATTAAAAGAAGATGGGATCATTTTAAAAGCACTGTGGGATTACTAGGGGACACTATTCCCGAGAACTTGCCGGAGGAAAAAACAAAACAAAAAAAAAACAACAACTTTAATTTAAGGCAAGAGAAAAGAGGTGGGCAACTGACAGAAAATAACAAATAAATAAGTTGAATTAAGTAAATACATGCTGGAAAAAATGTTTAAATGATAAAAAATGAATAAATGTTTCTTTCTAAGAATTCTTTAAATAAGTAAAAAATATCTCGGCACTGGAAAAACCAACGATGTCTTGAAATAAATCCAAATATTCTTATTTTGAGCAATTATGGCTTGAAAAGCCAGACTGTAGTAACATTAAAATAAGCCAGAAATACTTGAAACGAGGTAGAAAATGCTTTTGAAATAACATTTAAACTCCATGCAACTAAAACTCTCAACTGGAGCCAATATTTGAGGTAAAAACTCACCATATTCAACAGTTGAATAGATTGAAAAGCATGAAAAAGCTCACAATGTCAATCCTAAAAACAAGTCTTTACACAATAAGATCATTAAATAGGCACATGAAGCTATGCTGTAGGTAATGTAGGTAAATTATACTCTAAACAAGATAATTAAGATACTATTGATAGATAGAAGAAGAAAATACTTGTTCAGCTTCATGTTTTTTGCCGTTATTGATTCTCTGAGCTTTATTCCTCCACCAGCTGATGTAAATATCCTTCAGGAAGGTTTCTATCATTAATTATATGTTCAGTAGTCTGTTTGACTGTTTAGGTTAACTAGTTCACATAGTTCAACACATTGTCAAATTAAGTAATGTTGTTTTTTTTTTGGAAATAAGCCTAACCCTAGCCAAAAGAAAAAAACTTCTAATGTGAACTGAACTATCAGGATCTATTTTAAGTGTCTATTCCCCAAATTAATGTTACACCTTTACTGCTTTATTGCCAGCTAGAATTGGGAAATATACATATTGTCTGTATATAATAGATGGATAAGAGACAATAACAACACAATGAAATAAATAGAACAACCTAGACATACTTCAAGCTATAAAATGCAATAAAAATAAAAATATCTAAAGTAGGAGTATGGATTCTAGTGCAGATTAAAATATAAATATACAGTATAAAGATATAGGTGCTGTGAAACAAATAAGGTGGAGTGAACAGGTGCATAAAAAACACATAAAGTGTATAGTGACTATATGTTATAATGTACACTTTGGTTTTTGAAAAGCATATATTTATAAGAGGATTATCTTTGTTTTTCAAAGAGGGTAGCCCTCAGCAGAATCCTCTTAAAAAACACAGTGCAGCTCTGAAACCTGTTTGAAAATGAAAAAAAAAAGTGAAAACGGTGCAGATAAATGAGTGACAACTTTCAAACCTATGAAGCTAATCTGTAACACTGATTATCTTTTTAAAAAACAATGACTAAAAAAAATGACTAAAAAAAGACACAAAATGACCAGAAAAAGACACAAAATTACTAAAAAAGATACTAAATGACTAAAAATGACACAAAATTACTAAAAAAATGACACAAAATGACTAAAAAAGACACAAAATGACTAAAAATGACACAAAATGACTAATAAAGACACAAAATGACTAAAAAAAGACACAAAATGACTAAAAAAAAGACACAAAATGACTAAAAAAGACACTAAATGACTAAAAAAGACACAAAATGACCAGAAAAAGACACAAAATGACTAAAAAAAAGACACTAAATGACTAAAAAAGACACAAAATGACCAGAAAAAGACACAAAATGACTAAAAAAAGACACAAAATGACTAAAAAAGACACAAAATGACCAGAAAAGACACAAAATGACTAAAAAAAGACACTAAATGACTAAAAAAGACACAAAATGACCAGAAAATGACACAAAATGACTAAAAAAGACACAAAATGACTAAAAATGACACAAAATGACTAATAAAGACACAAAATGACTAAAAAAAGACACAAAATGACTAAAAAAAAGACACAAAATGACTAAAAAAGACACTAAATGACTAAAAAAGACACAAAATGACCAGAAAAAGACACAAAATGACTAAAAAAAAGACACTAAATGACTAAAAAAGACACAAAATGACCAGAAAAAGACACAAAATGACTAAAAAAAGACACAAAATGACTAAAAAAGACACAAAATGACCAGAAAAGACACAAAATGACTAAAAAAAGACACTAAATGACTAAAAAAGACACAAAATGACCAGAAAAAGACACAAAATGACTAAAAAAAGACACAAAATGACTAAAAAAAAGACACAAAATGACAGAAAAATACACAAAATGACTAAAAAAAGACACAAAATGACCAGAAAAGACACAAAATGACTAAAAAAGACACAAAATGACTAAAAAAAGACACAAAATGACTAAAAAAGACACAAAATGACTAAAAAAAGACACTAAATGACTAAAAAAGACACAAAATGACCAGAAAATGACACAAAATGACTAAAAAAGACACAAAATGACTAAAAATGACACAAAATGACTAATAAAGACACAAAATGACTAAAAAAAGACACAAAATGACTAAAAAAAAGACACAAAATGACTAAAAAAGACACTAAATGACTAAAAAAGACACAAAATGACCAGAAAAAGACACAAAATGACTAAAAAAAAGACACTAAATGACTAAAAAAGACACAAAATGACCAGAAAAAGACACAAAATGACTAAAAAAAGACACAAAATGACTAAAAAAGACACAAAATGACCAGAAAAGACACAAAATGACTAAAAAAGACACTAAATGACTAAAAAAGACACAAAATGACCAGAAAAAGACACAAAATGACTAAAAAAAGACACAAAATGACTAAAAAAAAGACACAAAATGACAGAAAAATACACAAAATGACTAAAAAAAGACACAAAATGACCAGAAAAGACACAAAATGACTAAAAAAGACACAAAATGACTAAAAAAAGACACAAAATGACTAAAAAAAGACACAAAATGACCAGAAAAGACACAAAATGACTAAAAAAAGTGGAAATATTCACTAAACAAGTTTAATTTGGCTGTTTTTATCTGGACCTATTGTCTCTGAAGTACATGTATAAATGTATTCATGAATTGGAAGTGTGAGAGTTGTTTTTCACTGCCGTGGTGTTTCTATCCGTCTTTGTGCATTTCCTGTGGTGAACACTAGGAGGCGTCTAACTCCGTACACAGAGTTACAGACACACAAACACTTCTCTTCCTTTCACCCTGCAGCTCTTTATCTACCAGCTCACTGTTAAATATAGTTTAGTTCTGTTTCCTCCATGTCTGAATCTTTCCATCCTGCCTCTATAAACCACTTAAAACATGGTTAAATACCATGTTGGTATATTATTCACCTATATGACCTGATAATAATAATAGATTTTTTATTCTGACTTACTGGATCAACATTTAGAACCAAAAAGAAACAAAGAAAAACCAACATAATCATGATCTTGTGATTGTGTGTGATCCTGTCATCAACTCTGGTTTTATTCTAGTGGGACTCTGTTTGATTTGATCTGTTGTGTTTAGAGGAACAATTTGGGTCATTTTGTGTCTTTTTTTTTTGTAATTTTGTGTCTTGTTTTAGTCATTTTGTGTCTTTTTTTAGTCATTTTGTATCTTTTTTTAGTTATTTTGTGTCTTTTGTTGTCTTTTTTTAGTCATTTTGTGTCTGTTTTAATCATTTTGTGTCTTTTTAGTCATTTTGTGTCTTTTTCTGGTCATTTTGTGTCTTTTTTTAGTTGTTTTGTGTCTTTTTCTGGTCATTTTGTGTCTTGTTCTGGTCATTTTATTGTGTTTTTTTTAGTTATTTTGTAACTTTTTCTGGTCATTTTGTGTCTTTTTTTAGTCATTTTGTGTCTTTTTCTGGTCATTTTGTGTCTTTTTTTAGTCATTTTGTGTCTTTTTCTGGTCATTTTGTGTCTTTTTTTTGTCATTCTGTGTCTTTTTTTAGTCATTTTGTGTCTTTTTCTGGTCATTTTGTGTCTTTTTTAGTCCTTTAGTCCAACATAAAATGTGATTTTGAATCTTTTTTTACACCTGGATGTGATAAAACAGTCATGCTTTGGTGCTTTTGGAGACTCCAGAGGGTTAAAGTGATCTGCTCACCAACTATTGCAGAATATGTTTTTAATCCGTCTGATTATATTAATGAACCCCATCAGTCAACTGGGTGACAAGTTGAGGAAGTTTTCCTGTGGACCGTTTGTCTCAGAACGCCTACTGATGTATAAAACAGGTGGAAATCCCCTTTAATGTTGAACATGACATGTTTGTTTGTTTGTTTGTTTGTTTGTTTCAGACGCTGTCTTGCTGAACAACATCGTGCAGAACTTTGGGATGTTGGACCTGGTGAAGAAGGTTCTGGCGAGTCATAAGAGTCAGATGGATCGATACAGAGAGCAGTACACCCGCAGCCTGGCCGGTCAGTTTATCACAAATATTACACTGACCATTATTAGTCTCTTACCAAGATAAAAAACACTTGTTTGTTGGATCATTTATCTGGTTTTAAGAGTTCATTTCTTATTTTAAGCGTTCAACATGCTTAATTGAAGAAATCTGTCCATGCAGCAAGATCATTTCCCTCAGATTTAGTGTTTTTATCTGTTTTTTTTTTACTAAACTGACAAAAAAACAAGAAATAACTAACTAGAATTAAGCAAATACATGCTTGAAACAAGTCAAGTTATCTGCCAGTGCAGTAAGTAAATGTTTCTTTGTTAGAATTATTTAATAAGTAAAATATCTAGAAACTGGAAAAACAATGATGTCTTGAAATAAATATAAATATTCTTATTTTGAGCAATTTTGGCTCGAAAAGCCCGACTGTAGTAACATTAAAATAAGCCAGAAATACTTGAAACGATGTAGAAATGCTTTTGAAATAACATTTAAACTCCATGCAACTAAAACTCTCAACTGGAGCCAATATTTTAGGTAAAAACTCACCATATTCAACATGACAAAAAAAGACACAAAATGACCAAAAAAAGACACAAAATGACCAAAAAAAGACACAAAATGACTAAAAACAGACACAAAAAGCCAAAATAACCAAAAAAAAGACACAAAATGACTAAAAACAGACACAAAAAGCCAAAATGACCAAAAAAAGACACAAATAGACCAAAAAAAAGTTGTTGTTTTTCTCATTTCAGTATCTTTGGGTAGATACTGGTGATAGAAAATACTTTTAAAATAACATTTAAACTCCATGCAACTAAAACTCTCAACTGGAGCCAATATTTGAGGTAAAAACTCACCATATTCAACAGTTGAAGAGATCAGATAACATCCCGCAACACACAAATATTACACTGATGATTATTAGTCTCTTACCAAGATAAAACACAACTTTAGAGTTAGAAGTGTTGGATCATTTATCTGCTTTTAAGAGTTTATTTCTCATTTTAAGCGTTCAACATGCTTATTTCTAGATTTAATAATAATAATAATAATAATAATAATTAAATGTTATTCTAAGTGCTCTAAGTGTAACAATCTTAATTTAATAAATCTTATCAAGGTAAATTATCTGTCCATGCAGCAAGACCATTTCCCTCAGATTTACTGTTTGATCTGGTTTTAGACTAAACACCTTTTTAGCTTAGTCATTCTTCACTAATATTGAGTATTTTTTCTCTAAATACACAAAAAAATATTTTAATCTTCAGCTTAATTTGCTAAAAGTAAGAAAACAAAATGTAATTGCTTATATTTAGTATATTTCACTTATTAGGGGGCTGTTAAAAGTTAAATTTTTAAGTTATCTCATCTTAAAACCAGCATTTTATGCTTCTCTTTAGTATATTTCACTTATTTTGGGGCTGTAAAAAGTTACTTTTTAAGTAAAGTGATCTTAAAACCAGCATTTTCTGCTTATTTTAAGCCTTCTAAATGCATCTGTAGACATGATTATTTCTAGATTTAATAATCTTAATGTAATAAATCTTGTCAAGGTAAATTATCTGTCCATGCAGCAAGATCATTTCCCTCAGATTTACTGTTTGATCTGGGTTTTTTTTTTAGATAAAAACACCTTTTTACAGTGCAGTAACACAGATTTATATTTACAGTCTGCAATGATTCACACATTCTTTGGAAAAAAAGGAGCATTTATTACCAAACGGAACAACACTTTTAAAACAAACAGCTGTATCAAATATATTAGTTACATATTTACAGTAAAATCACGACTGACACACTAAATGTAGGTTTTGCTGTAAAAGGTTCTAATAGTGATGTTGTTGTTTATATTTAGTTTTCAGTGAAGAAACATTTTCAAATTGAATTTGTTATGAATGTATTTAAAAATGTTTAACAACTCTATTCAGAGATTTGTGTATTTTAGACTAAATATTATGAAGAAATGTTACATTTTAGTCTTAAGTTATATTTATCTCACTTTTTTTAACCACACTTTATACATAATTTCTGTTATTTTTATGTTTAAATTAGTTTATATATCCAAATCAGACTGTGGTAAGTGTAATTCCTGCTTGGTTTTGAGTTGCATTTTGTGTTTTTTATATAATTATTTCTCTGAAATAAAGCAAAATTGAAATGTGAAACTTTGTCACAAGATAAAACAAACATCAAGGAGTTCATTTTTATTTTAGTTATTATAACTCAATTTTGACCAAAAATGTAGGTTTTGCTGTAAAAGGTTCTAATAGTGATGATAAACAGAGAGCAGGAATTTAGTTTTCAGTGAATAAACAAAGATTTGTCTATTTTAGACTAAATATTATAAAGAAATGTTACATTTTAGTCTTAATTTATATTTATCTCACTTTTTTTAACCACACTTTATACATCATTTCTGTTATTTTTATGTTTAAATTAGTTTATATATCCAAATCATGTTGCATGTAGTTTGAATATTATTTAAAAAGCATTTTCTACCTACAAAACGTGCTCGTTTCAAGTATTTCTGGTTTATTTTAATGTTCCTACAGTCGGGTTTTTTAAGCCACAATTGCTCAAAATAAGTAGATTTGGATTTCCCTTCGTTTGTCCTGATCCTGTTGTTGTTGTTGTTGTTGTTGTTGTTGTTGTGTGCAGCTCTGGAGCAGCAGTGTGATGAACACAGGAAGCGAGCCAAAGAGCTGAAGAGCAAGTCGCAGCACCTGAACAACGTCCTGATGACCCTGACCCCGGTCCCCGCCGCCCCGGCCCCCAAACGACCCCGTCTGACCCGCGCCGTCTCCGGCCCGGCCTCGGTGGGCGGCGCCGCGGCCCAGATCACGCTGCCCCTCAGCCAGCTGAGCGCTCTGCCGCTGGGGAAGGTTGTGACGGTGGCCGGAGCTCCTGCCAGCTCCAACCTGGGCGGCTACACGCTGCTCACCTCCTCGCTGTCTGGCGCCGAGCTGGCGGCCGACGCCTCCAACCTGACCGTGCTGTCCACGGCGGCGGGTCAGGAGGGCGCCGTGGCCCCCGGCGGCCCCGCGGCCTCCACCGCCTTCGTTAAAGTGGTCGGGCCTCAGTTCCAGCTGGTGACGCTGCCGGCGGCGCTGCAGAGCCTCGCCGCGGCTCAGAGCGGCGTCCATCAGCAGATTGGCAGCATCAGCGTGGTGGACGCCACGGCAACCGCCGGAGAGGCGCCACAGGAGGACGGCGAGGAGGAGGAGAGTCAGCCAGAGGAGGTGAAAGAGGAGGACGGGGAGCAGCACTGAGACGCCGCAGATGTTCTGTTCCACAAAGTCTCACTGCAGATTTATGCTCCAAATAGAGTCGGAACTGAAAATGAACTCCTTCATGTTTGTTTTATCTTGTGACAAAGTTTCACATTTCAATTTTGCTTTATTTCAGTGAAATTATTATATATAAAAAAACACAAAATCCAACTCAAAACCAAGCAGGAATTGCATTTACCACCGTCTGCTTATAATACAAATACATAAAAATAACAGAAATGATGTATAAAGTGTGATATAAAAAACACAAAATCCAACTCAAAACCAAGCAGGAATTACACTTACCACAGTCTGATTTGGATATATAAACTAATTTAAACATAAACATAACAGAAATGATGTATAAAGTGTGGTAAAAAAGTGAGATAAATATAACTTAAGACTAAAATGTAACATTTCTTCATAATATTTAGTCTAAAATACACAAATCTCTGAATAGAGTTGTTAAACATTTTTAAATACATTCATAACAAATTCAATTTGAAAATGTTTCTTCACTGAAAACTAAATATAAACAACAACATCACTATTAGAACCTTTTACAGCAAAACCTACATTTTTGGTCAAAATTAAGTTATCACTAAAATAAAAATGAACTCCTTGATGTTTGTTTTATCTTGTGACAAAGTTTCACATTTCAATTTTGCTTTATTTCAGTGAAATAATTATATATAAAAACCACAAAATCCAACTCAAAACCAAGCAGGAATTACACTTACCACAGTCTGATTTGGATATATAAACTAATTTAAACATAAAAATAACAGAAATTATAAGTTTATTTAAATGGGAAATCCAAATCTACTTATTTTGAGCAATTGTGGCTTAAAAAACCCGACTGTAGTAACATTAAAATAAACCAGAAATACTTGAAACGAGCACGTTTTGTTGGTAGAAAATGCTTTTTTAATAACATTTAAACTACATGCAACTAAAACTCTCAACTGGAGCCAATATTTGAGGTAAAAACTCACCATATTCATACATTTTTGGGGTCAAAGGTCAAATAAATCACTGACCTACCTATAACACATTTGGCTGGACAGTTAAAAACATTAAAAAACTTTAAAGCAGTTTATTTAGTTTGACCTTATTTGATTTGATGTTGCTAGTTACTGCAGTTAGACTCTGTAGGACAGAACTGTGGAGCCTTTAAACAACACATTTAGTGTGTCAGTCGTGATTTTACTGTAAATATGTAACTAATATATTTGATACAGCTGTTTGTTTTAAAAGTGTTGTTCCGTTTGGTAATAAATGCTCCTTTTTTTCCAAAGAATGTGTGAATCATTGCAGACTGTAAATATAAATCTGTGTTACTGCACTGTAAAAAGGTGTTTTTATCTAAAAAAAAAACCAGATACAACAGTAAATCTGAGGGAAATGATCTTGCTGCATGGACAGATAATTTACCTTGACAAGATTTATGAAATTAAGATTATTAAATCTAGAAATAATCATGTCTACAGATGCATTTAGAAGGCTTAAAATAAGCCTAAAATGCTGGTTTTAAGATCACTTTACTTAAAAAGTAACTTTTTACAGCCCCAAAATAAGTGAAATATACTAAATATAAGCAATTACATTTTGTTTTCTTACTTTTAGCAAATTAAGATTAAGATATATATATATATATATATATATATATATATATATATATATATATATGTATATGTATGTATGTATTTAGAGAAAAAATACTCAATATTAGTGAAGAATGACCTATTAACTCTTAAAACAAGATAAAGTATCTAACACTTCTAAATCTAAAGGTTTTCTTCATCTTGGTAAGAAACAAATAATTTGCAGTCAGTTTAAGAGTTAATTTCTTATTTTAAGTGTTCAACATGATTATTTCTAGATTTAATAATCTTAATTTAATAAATCTTGTCAAGGTAAATTATCTGTCCATGCAGCAAGATCATTTCCCTCACGCACACACACACACACACACACACACACACACACACACACACACACACACACACACACACACACACACACACACACACACACACACACACACACACACATCAAAAACAAGCTCAAAACTTTCTTCACATCTTCCTCAAAGTCCTGCCAAGTATCTGTTGACTTTAATCAGATTTAACTGAGACAAAACTTATCAAAACACTTTATGTGTTCTGTGGAAAAGAAAACAGCAGCCAGCCAGGGAGGTGAAACGGACAGTAACAAGGTGTGTGTGTGTGTGTGTGTGTGTGTGTGTGTCCGTGCAATACACACCCATAATAATCTCAGAATTTCTCCAAAAATGATCATGGTCATTGAACAGGGATTGATAAAAAACTATATGACCTATCGAAACGTGGATTAATACACCGATACACAAGACTTGTGTCTACTGTTTAAAGTTTAAATGGAGTCTCTAGGTGAAATTATGCCGGAGAAGTAGACGTTTAAAAATCTCCAACTATTGTTCTTTTTCGCTCATTTTTTGTCGGCCGTCCCATTCACTTCAATGCTAAAGTTTGAGCAGTTTTGGACAGATAATTTACCTTGACAAGATTTCTTAAATTCAGATTGTTAAATCTAGAAATAATCATGTCTACAGATGCATTTAGAAGGCTAAAAAAAAAAAGCCTGAAATGCTGGTTTTAAGATCAGTTTACTTAAAAAGTAACTTTTTACAGCCCCAAAATAAGTGAAATATACTAAACATAAGCAATTACATTTTGTTTTCTTACTTTTAGCAAATTAAGCTGAAGATTAAATATATATTTTTTACGGTTTTTGACTCCTTTTCATTCTGCCTGTATATAAACCACTTAAAAATCAATTTACCATGACGTGTTGCTATCTTTGTTTTCAGCACAACCTCACCTATATGACCTGATTATTATTATTTTTTTAATTTTGACTTTCTGGATCAACATTTTGAACACAAAAAACATGCATAAAAACACACAGAAACACAAATAAACACACATAGCTAGAGTTTCATACCAAAATGAAGAAACATTTTATATATAAATATTAATTTTATAATTTTATATTTGTTTGTTTTTTATTCATCATGTAGTTAAACTATTTGTTTAATGTAGGACTGAACAACAAAACAAAATTTATTTAAGATTTTTCTTTTCATGCACTGCAGAAAAGGTGTTTAGTCTAAAAACCAGATCAAACAGTAAATCTGAGGGAAATGATCTTGCTGCATGGACAGATAATTTACCTTGACAAGATTTATTAAATTAAGATTATTAAATCTAGAAATAAGCATGTTGAACACTTAAAATAAGAAATTAACTCTTAAACTGACTGCAAATTATTTGTTTCTTACCAAGATGAAGAAAACCTTTAGATTTAGAAGTGTTAGATACTTTATCTTGTTTTAAGAGTTGTTTTAGGTGTACAGTAACAAGGTGTGTGTGTGTGTGTGTGTGTGTGTGTGTGTGTGTGTGTGTGGTACATGTGGTAGTGCTATTAACCCTCTGGGATCTGGGATCTACTCATATTTGGTTCCATTTTTTTCTTCACCTTTATGATCTGACAGTTATTTTCTTACTTTAACCTACTTGATCAACATATTGAGCCCAAAAATCATGAAATCAGAGTTGAAAAATGATTCTATTTACTACAATAAAACCCACAAATATGCTCAATAAACTGTTTTGGAGCTTGAAAATGTAAACATAGGATACAAATATGAACATATAAAAAGGTAAACATTTAAATATAATAAAACTATATACAAAAAGTCCCATAAAAACATGTATATTTACAGGCTTTTTCTCCTTGTTAGCTGCAACTCTTCAAAACAAACTATGTGTGAAATGACACAGAGAGCTCCACCAACGCTCTAATATTTCTGTTCTATCACATTAAAACGATCATATCTTTGGTTTTACATGAGCTAGGAATGTCAAACAAAAACTGGGAGAAAGTTTCCAGTCTGTACTTTGGCGTGAAGTTGATAGCAGCGCTCCATGTGACCTCGTTTTGTTGTTAAAAGTCACGTGATCTGATCAGGACGCCTCCATCAGAGACCCCAGAGGGTTAAAGCATCACCTGCTCCTCAACACAGCTGCTGGTCAACAGTATCACCAGGATGGAGTTTGTTCTGGTATGTGCAAGTTAACTTTAACTGGCCAGAGAGACTGTTTTCTGGCTGGTTGTTGCTCTGTGTTGCAGTAATCAGAATCTAACAGGTTGCACTCTGGGAAATAGAGGCCGTCCCAGATGAATCTCTTTAGTGAGCAGAGTCACCAGGACGTCTTCTGTTGATTGTTTTTGTCTGACCCTGCTTTTAGTTTCTGGAAGGTTTGAATCGTTTTGTTAATCGTTTTGAAATCCAATAAATGAGCCCTGCACTAGTGCACCAAATAAACAATATACACATAATAATAACAATAATGATTATAATGATATTCTATAATGGTTTAGTGGTTCTAGTTTTTCATATCTAGGCTTGTGTATGTGCATAAATGTGTGCACCAAATTCTATGCTGCTTCAGTCACTGTATCCTGAGATATGTCTCACCCAAACAAACACACACTGCAAAAACTGAACTCTAAGTCAGATTAAATATCTCAGATCAAGGAGATATCTGCTTATTTTCTGTCTGATCAGATAGTTCTTCTTAGTCAGCATCTTTTATGTTCCACTGTTTCACTTGTTTGAAGTGTTTTGCTCCTTAATGATCTAAATCAGATATTACAGCTTGTTACTGAGATTTTATCACCTAAACTGAGTAAATACATGCTGGAAACTAGAATATCAACAGTTACAAAGCTGTTTCATCAACACTTACAAGTATAAAACTGATATTTCAAAGTCATAATTTCTTATTTCAAGCATCACTAAGAAATCATAACTTTGACATAATTTGACCTCTTCACATCCTGAAAACAAGCAGCCAGATGAATCAATAGTTTTATTATCAATAAAAACAATAGAAGTGTGTATTGTTGGACAATACACACTTCTATACAATACAACAATCAAGATAAATCACTTGTTATTAGTTAGAATAAATTCATTCTAAGGTATTTTGGCTTCATTGAGATTAGATATTTTTACTGGTTTTGGAAAATCTTGACAAGACAAATCTTCTTGTTCCATTGGCAGATAATGTAGCTATTTTTAAGCAAAATACACCTAATTTTTGTACTTTTCCCTTGTTTTTAAGAGCTGACTGTTTGCAGTGCAACAAACAGACGGACAGACGAAGTGAAGAAGTGAAGGACGGACGAAGGTGATCACATACCTTCTGATCACTGCTGAAGGGGACAATCCCCCCCCCCCATTTACACACACACACACATGTCACCATGAGGAAGAAGTGTGCATCAAAAACAAGCTCAAAACTTTCTGCACATCTTCCACAAAGTCCTGCCAAGTATCTGTTGACTTTAATTACATTTAACCGAGATAAAACTCATCAAACCACTTTGTGTGTTCTGTGGGAAAGAACAGAAAACAGTACCCAGCCAGGGAGGTGAAACTGGCAAAAACAAGGTGTGTGTGTGTTTGTGTGTGTGTGTGTGTGTGTGTGTGTGTGTTAGACTCTACACAATAGAAACTGTATTCGTTTATTCCAAAGAATTTTGCTGGCGTCACTTAAGATATTGATCCTCACAGATACTGATTACACAATGAGCCACACAGTGTCTGCTCTCTATATAAAGGCAGCGGACTTCTGGTCGGTACAACAGGATCCAGAAGATCAGCTGACTTCTTACTGCAGAGCATTGACTGTCACAAGACATGTAAGTATTTTAAGAATTTCAAAAAAGATTACAAATATTAATTGATTATATTTAGTCTAAATAATAATTTATTTGTCATTATGGTGATCCACTTTTCACCACTGATATTTTGATGTTTCATAATTATATTGGATCTCACCTTACTGTCATGCTGCTGTTAGAGAAAAATAAAAATGAGCAATTATCTGCATTATGATATTAGTAGTAAATGCTGCTTTTTAGTGTCAACTATGCAGAGCATAAAACACAGATTAAAATATGACAGGCTGATATGGGCTGAAATATGTGCCACCAGAAACTGAATCTGAATTATTTATATTTGAATTGCTTAACTAGAATAATTGCATTAAAAAACTGAATTTGAATCACATAATTTAAATTTGTATTGTTCAATTTGAATCATTGCATTGGAAAACTGAATCTGAATTGTAGAAGCAATCGAGCACAGAAAACGGAGGTGCTGATCGGCAGAAGAGGCGCTCTGTGTATCTGTGCTCGATTGCTCTGCCTCAACTACCAGGATGTTTTGGCAAACTGAATTTGAATTGTGAGAACTGAATGTTCAGTTACAAACTAATACATTCAATTTCAAATTACAATTCAGATTCAGTTTTTCAATGCAATGACTCAAATTGAACAATGCAAATTTAATGCAATTATTCAAGTTAAACAATTCAAATTTAAATATAAATAATTCAAATTCAATCCGTGTATCGTTCGTTCTTTCCATTTTCAATTGGCAATCAAAATCAAATAATGAAAAATTGACTGGTTATTTTGTTATTTGTTTTCTATTATAAAACAAAAAATCGAAAAAAATGCTTGTTTTTTCATATTTCAATATTAGGATCAGATCAAAACTACGAAATGGAAAAACGGGCACCAGGAATTAATTTGATTTTAATATTTAATTGGTCGGGTTTACGTGACCCGGAAGTTTGACTGAGTCAAGTGAGCCGTTATTCTCTTCTCTGTAGTTAAACCAGCCGTCCCTATATAATAATAATAATAATAATAATAATAATAATAATATATAATGAAGTGCGCCCGTATTGTGATATTTACGGTAAATTCATTGAGACTGCTCAGAGCGAGCTGACATGAAGGATAAACACTTCACTGTCATTCTTTCTCACTTTTTCCAGTATAAAACTCTTAAAACCAGCAGAGAGGAGATGAAGTATTAACTTGATCACGTGAAATAATCAAATTGCGTCGGGCCGAAAATGTATTTGTTGCGTCGACGTGCGGTTTTCAGTTTTCAGAATAAAGTTTTACACAACCAGGCCAAAATACCAGATAAATATGTAAATAAGATTAATTGCATGATATTCACAGAACTGTGCACTGTGGATTTAAAAAAAAAAATAAAAATAGCGCTTTTGGATATAGACTGTATAGTAAAATATAACATTATATTAAGAAATTATTAAAATTAAAATGTCTGTTTCCAGTCACTAATTCAACTTCAGGTACATTTTAGAGGACTTCAGGTGTTTTCTCACAAACTTACAGGACGTTTCACTGTGGAATATCAGTTACTGTACAGTTACTGTACAGTAAATGTTCAAGTGCATTATTATGAATTTATATATTATGAATGTAATATTTTACTGTACAGTCTATAGCCAAAGGCGTTTTATTTATTTTTTAAATCCACAGTGAACAGTTCGGTGAATATCATGCAATTAATCTTATTTACATATTTATCTGGTATTTTGGCCTGGTTGTGTAAAACTTTATTCTGAAAACTGAAAACCGCACGTCGACGCAACAAGTACATTTTCGGCCCGACGCAATTTGATTATTTCACGTGATCAAGTTAATACTTCATCTCCTCTCTGCTGGTTTTAAGAGTTTTATACTGGAAAAAGTGAGAAAGAATGACAGTAAAGTGTTTATCCTTCATGTCAGCTCGCTCTGAGCAGTCTCAATGAATTTACCATAAATATCACAATACGGGTCACTACATTATATATTATTATTATTATTATTATTATTATTATTATATAGGGACGGCTGGTTTGACTACGGAGAAGAGAATAACGGCTCACTTGACTCAGTCAATCTTCCAGGTCACGTAAACTCGACCAATTAAATATTAAAATCAAATTAATTCCTGGTGCCCGTTTTTCCATTTCGTATTTTTGATCTGATCCTAATATTGAAATATGAAAAAACAAGCATTTTTTTCGTTTTTTGTTTCATAATAGAAAACAAATAACAAAATAACCAGTCAATTTTTCATTATTTTATTTTGATTGCCAATTGAAAATGGAAAGAACAAATGATACACAGATTAAATTCAGTTTCTGGTGGCTCATATTTCAGCCCATAGGCCAAACTCTAACACTGCTAAGATGTAAGAATCTGTTTACCAATGATGTGTTTCTTTTTTAATGCAGCTATCCACAATGGGCAATTACGTCTCAGAGCTAGATGTTTCCACAAATCCAGCAGAGCAGCAACAGCTCTTAACACAAGGCTTCAAGATCATTAATACCGACCTGAACGGAGGAGTAGGAGGAAAATATGTCTATCTTTGGTACAAAAAAGGGTATGACCCAATCACCAGGGTTCAGATCACGTTCAATGATGCCATGGCTCGTGGTCTCTCTGATGCAGGGTACACAAAGATCGACAAAGATCTCAACGCTGGAGCAGGAGGTGATTCCATCTACCTCTGGACCTTCAAAGGGTCCGGAGAGTACCATACTCCCATAGTGGAGGTTGATGTCACTGCAGAAGAATCCAAAGAAGCTTCAAAGTTTGACTTTGGATGGGAGAGAGTGGCCTGTGATCTGAACCGAGGTGCTGGAGGGAATAAGATCCACATCTGGCTGAGGAGAGTGACACAAACCTACATCCGTGATGTCACTGCCACCGTTTCCTACGGCTCAGATGTTCAACTCCTCAATGAGGGTTACATCCGTGTGGATGAAGATACCAACAGAGGTGTAAAAGGAGGAGCCCCTGTCTTCATCTGGTACCGTCAGATCACCAAGCCCGAAGGCCGAAGCCCCAAGCCCGAAGATGCAGTCAATCTTCTGAATATCTCCACCAATACAAGTGAGATCGAGGCCCTTCAACAGCAAGGTTACACACCTGTGAAGGTTAACCTCAATGAAAAAACCGCAGGTCCCGTGGTCTACCTGTGGTTCAAGAAGGGAGGAAAGAACCCCATTAAGACCATCACCCTGCTGTTAAACAAAGCTGCTGTTAAACCCTATCAGCATGCTGGTCTCACTGTTATTGAAAGAAGTCTCAACACAGGCAATAACGGTGTCCCTGAGTATTTGTGTTACTATCCGTGAGAGGCTTCTTCATGGTAGCAGAGCAGAGAATTCTCAACACCCACTGAAGTGGAAAGCAAAGTTCATTTACACTCTTAAAACAAATGTGTTTATATCAACACGAATTGTGATTTGTTTAAACATGTCAGCAAAAAAATGATTTGCAATACATGAAATCATAAAAAAGTTTATTACTATTGACCAAACATTTTCTTTCGTCCGCCATTTTTCTGTGAAAGTGACGTCAACATCAAGCCAAGTTGGCAACTTGTGGACCAAAATGATTTCCGAGTTGTTTTTTCTGACATGTTCATGTGAATTTTCCCAGTCAGAAGGTCATTTTTCTGATCATTCTGACTCCACATGAATGGAGCATTCATTTAGATCAAACAACACACCATTTGTTCAAAATAACACAATATGTGTCAGCCAACAACACATTTGTATTAAGAGTGTAAAGTTAAAACATTTTGGTGATGGTCTCTAACTTTTTTTTAAAACTATCAATGATTTATGAGTTCTATTGTTAAACTTGCTCATATAATGACATAATAACCAACGAGCAGTTAATAGTTAAGGTGGAAAGATGATTTTTGGTGATGGCCTTAAAAAAAACATCTATATAACACAATGTGATTAGTTACATTACAATAATACTACTGGTAATAACAGAAAGTATCAATGGTAGATGGGTTCTCATGTTAAACTTGATGTCAATGAAATCAATGAAATAATTTCAAATGTAACTTTTCCAACAATGCATGATTGAATATTAAAGTTCTGTATCACTTTATTCTGCACATTTCCTGATTTTCAATAAAGACAACTTTGCATATTATGTGTGTTTCCTTTAGACTCTACACAATAGAAACTTTACTTTGAGTATTTTCATGTGTTTCCATCTTATTCTCATCATTGCTATCATACAGATGAATCAGGGCCCATAAATCAAACTGCTAAAAGAGACATTTTAGACTCACAGTTGTACTCAGATCTTTTACTGAAAGGAATCAATACCACATTGTAGAGAAATACTCTTTTTCCTATAAGTATTAGTACAAAAGTACTTGCATCAAAATATAGTGATGATATAAAAAATTTACCAAACACATGATGCCCTCCAGGCTAGTGTCTGATGAGGGATGATGAGTGTCATGGAGGAAAAAGTACAATATTTGCACTGGTTATACTGGCCCAGTGAGAAGCCATGGGACCCCTAAAGGCAGGGCCACATTAACCCTTTGCTGTTCCCTGGGCAACAATATTCAAGGGCCCCATCATCACGACCCCAGAATCACCATAATCTGCCAAAATACAGAATAAAATACAGTAATATACAGTTTATATACTCAATACATCAATAACTAACTGTCATCAAGTGCATTTTTATGTACAGATGTTCAAACGCTCATAGAACTACAAATGCACCACAAGGCCACTCACTGACATATGATGTTATGGAAACAAAACACATCAGCATCAGTATAATCCAGTGGCGTCCCGAAGCTAAAACATTTGGGGCTAAAGCCCCGGATGTTGTTTAATTAGCCCCGAATATTATTTTTTTTTAATAAGATCTCATTCTCAAATTACGGTTATCTTATGTTGATGCTTCGATAAAACAGTGTTTTTGGACAGGTTTGAGTAACAATTAATTTTTTTTTTTTTTTAAAGCCACTACTTTGGCTTTGGCACACAAGTGGTTAACACCTCCAGGTCGCACGTGACGTCATTCACCCAAAACAGCGACGTCAGGCAGCAGGCGGGCTTGACAACAGCAAGCTGTTCAGCTGAAGTAATGTCACAAAAAAAGATTTCCATGTTTTTCTCCCCAAAGGTGGTCAGCAATCAAAGAGGTAATGGGAATAGAAATATAATAAATGATATCTTAATAAAAAATAATAAAATTGAAATTATGTAAAAATGTATAATTTTGAAAAGAGAGTTGCAGCTGGAACTACTAGAGGGAAGTAGCTAATGTTAGCTAGCTAGCAGCTAGTTGATATTACATGGGAAAAAAACGATCTTTTATCATTAGCATCTGTCTGTAAATGCAATTGTAGTGTGTGAGAATTGTGTACCTAAAAATAATTACGCTTGGGCTTCTTCTAGAGTCTAGAAGAAGCCCAAGCTTAATTATTTTGAGGTACACAATCTATGAATCTAGAGGGGAAAGTAGCTCAAGTTAATGTTAGGCTACAACGTCGAACCATCTTGTTTATTTTCTTTTTCATGCATGATAGCAGCTAGCTAGCTAGCAGACAGGGATCCTGCACAGCCTGCCTCTTTTACTGTAGCTGCTAATGTGTTAAATGGAAAAACAATGTGTTGTTACCTAGCTAGCTAATGTCAGTACATGGGTGCAAACTAAATTCAAAATGGGTCATTCATTTGATGATCTGTGGTGATGGGAGGAAGAAACAGATAGCAACTGAGAATGAAGAAAGGCAAGTGTAGAGTGAAAGTAAAAAGTTACAAACAGGAAAAGAACAAAGACAGTAGGTGTAGAGTAAGAGCTGATGCAGAGACCTAATTGTACATGATGACTGAAGAAAGAAAAAGAAAAACAAGATGTAAAGTCAAGTGTAAAGTGCAAGTTAAGACAGATATACTGTACAAGACAAATGTTTGAAGTAAAACGCATGGTCCATTAAACATCTCAATGTTTACTGTTGCTGAATGGTTGCTGTGGGTATGTTCACCATGATGAATGGGGCATTTTTGTGCCTGGGCAATTAAGGGAAGTTTGTGAAAATTGCTAGCCTATTTGGTATTAACGGATAACCAAGAAATGCCTTAATTCAATCCAGTCCAGAAGAGCAGCTACCTGTAGGGTATGTGGAGAATGTCTCTATGTACAAAAAATTTTGGCGCGCGCTCAAAATCCTAGAGACGCCCCTGGTACAATCTGACCCACTACATAGATAATAATAATAACTAGAAAATTTCCTCTGGGTAAATTCTGAAAGGGCCATGGGGGCTACTGCCGGTGTGTGTACACTATGATGAGATTCTTCAGAGATTTATAACAATCAATACTAGTAATGTTATGATACTATATTATATACAAGGAGCACACCTACAACAAGCATTCCTTTTCAAGTATTTATTTATACAGCAACCTATGACCTTTAACCTCAAAATGTGTGTGTGTGTGTGTGTATGTGTGTGAAACATTTGTATCTGGAGTATGAGGGGCATTTTATGCCAGCACACTTTACTAAAACGCATGTACAGCGCCTATGCGATGACATCAAACGTCTAACGTGCGCGTGTACATTCCATTCACTTTCAATGGACAGACGAGCGTCACGTAGGCGTCACGCAGACGCTGTACACACGTTGTTGCGCATACGCCTACGTGACGGCTGCGTGACGGGTGTACTACGCCTCAAATACGTGACATGAAGACCCGCGTGACTGTTAAGTACGCGTACAGACACGCGTATTGCGAGTACACCAGATAACATGGGTGACGGGTGAAAAGTGCCACGAGCGAACGTAGTGGACGCCTGTGTGTGTGTGTAATGCGTGTACGCCTATAACAGATCAGCTGTTACACAGAGTTTCAGCTTCATACGATATTGTCGATAAGAAAGCAGAACTTATAGATGAAGAGAAAGACTATCTAGTACGTACCAGATAAACTTAACGTTTTTCCGGCCAAAACCGGAGGCTTAATTAGCCTGTTTTAGGAGTGAAAGTCAGCAAAATGCAGCTTAAACAAAATGTTTTACCTCATTAGTTAACTACAAATGTCTGTAAAACATAATGGGACTGTGCATAAGTGCCGAATTGGGTTAAACAGTGTAGATATAAGGTCCGATGGAATCATATTGTGAACAGACTGCTGTCCACATGGCTACTGAATATTCATTAGATAGGTCCGCATGGCTACTTAATATTCAGGGGTGACAGCGATTATGGTGTCTGCAGGCAGGTAAACCTACCTAATTACAGCTGGTGCATAATGAACTGTATGTCCGCGCGCGAAGCTGGCTATTACTATTTTTAAGTAGCTGAAATTATTTTAATTATCCCTTTCACTGCTATCATTAAATATCAATTCCATATCATTCAAACCTAGAGAGAGAGAGAGATTTCGTTAACAAGAAAATAAAAACGGGCCTGAAAATAATAGAAATATCCTGACAGCTCTGTTGGGGCTTGGAGTTCATCTATAAGTTCTGCTTTCTTATAAACAATCCCGTATGAACCTGAGACTCTGTGTAACAGCTGAACTGTTATAGGCGTACACGCGTTACACACACACACAGGCGTCCGCTGCGTTCGCTCGTGGCACTTTTCACCCGTCACCCATGTTATCTGGTGTACTCGCAATACGCGTGTCTGTAAGCACGCCTATTAATCAGACTTTATACTGGCACAGGCAACTCGTTCTAAGCGTTTAAGTATAGTGTGCTGGCATAAAATACCCCTGATATCTGGAGGAGTGTGCGCGCTTACGCGCACATATGTGTGTGTGTGTGCGTGCGTGCGTGTATCTGTAACTGTAATCACATCAAAGCATCAAAGGTGTTGCGGTCGACCAATCAGAGCAGAGCAATCAACAGAATTAACAGCTGTGGAATCTTCTAGAACAGTGACAGCAGCCAGAGGTGGACAGACTGGAATTTCTGGCCTCGAACAGAAAGCATTTTTGGCAAAACCATAATACCTATCATTGATCCGACTTCACTTTGAGCGTCCTGAGTACAGCTATTGCTCTATGGGACCAGTGCTGGGGAGATTGTCCCGTGGCCCTAATAATAATAATACATTTTATTTGGAAGGCGCCTTTCTTGGCACTCCAGGACACCATACAAAAAGACAGAAAAAGATCTGGAAGGAGTAAGCAACCACTTTCAAAGCATCTAATATTTAGTTACCAACACCTATTCCCAGCAGCTTTTTCAGTGAAGGTAAAAAACAACAACACCTCAACCAAGTGTAGTAACATGATTTTACTCTTTTTGCATTCAGCATTTTTTGCGTTAACTGTTTTTTGTTATTTCTTTGTGTGTTTTTATCTGGTTTTTGTGTTGTTGTTGTTGTTGTTGTAGTTTTTTTGTGTTTTCTATGTGTGTTTTTGTAAAAAGTAATCAAAAATCACATCAAAAAAGTATGTTTTTGATGTGGTTTTATGTGTGTTTATTTATAATTAATTTTTTATTTTTATTTTTAATTAAGTTAATTAAGTGGGGTTTTTTTGTTAGTTTTTTGTGTGTTTTTATGTGTTTTTTGTTAGTTTTTTGTGGGTTTTTTTGTGTTTTTTGTGTTCAAAATGTTGATCCAGTAACTCAAAATGAAAATAATAATCAGTCATATAGGTGAGGTTGTGCTGAAAACAATGATAGCAACACGTCATGTCTGTCTTTTGTCCACTAGATGGCGCCACAGTGTAATTATAGAACGACTGGTGTTGACTGACTTTATCTGCTTTGTTTCGATGCTTCTGCTCTCTTGATCTGCCTCTTAAATGCTTTAAAGAGATTATTAGATCTGTTTGGGATCACAGAGAAATCAGGAGTTTGTGTCTGATACTTAGTACGATTTACACCGATAGAGAGCAAATAAATAAAAAGAAAAAAGGCAAACGTTTATTTATGTTCTGAGACAGAAATGGGAAGAAAAGCTGGATTTTGCAGCTACATGTAGGAGAGTGTGAATAATCAGACCTCACGACTCACACCTGAGGTTTTTATGTGCTGTAACGTGACAGTTTGTAGATTTAACTGTAGAAGGAAACGCTACATGTTGATAATACGCAGTGATCCATTCAACATTCAACATTTCTATTGTTTTTAAATTTAAAGGTGTTTAAAGGTTTAAATATCTCATTATTTTACCATTAATCATTAAAAATAGGGAGCAAAACCATTAAATCATTAAAAATAGGGAGCAAATTAAGCAAATTCAAGTTTAAATCTGTATCTAAAATAGGGCTGGGCGATATATCACATTAAAAGAAATATCGATATATTTTTAAATGTGATATGGAATTAAATTATATCGCATATATTGATATAGTTCATTTTTTTTCTTTCTTGCTATATAAATGCTGCCCCTACTAGGGTTTGTCATATTTAGTTATTTTGTAATGTTTGTTATTCTTTTCTCATATAAATATATTTATTTATGGCCATATTATGCTGTAATATGTTTCAAGAGACTATAATTGACCCATTTTAAGCATTTTTTAGGCATATTGAAATTTGACCATTTTTGACATACTACACCATGAGTTTTTTTCGAGGGAGTCATTTTTGGACATCCCATAATATGGTAATTTGTTGCTATTTTTTGACAAATAGTTCTTGACCCGTGAGTACTGGGATTCGAACCAGCGACCCCTGTGGTAAAAAGCTGATTTCTACATATATAAGGGTGTTTTTCAGCTACTTTTGGACAAACTATACCATCATTGGCCTATTTTATTTCATAGGCCATTTTTATTTAAGATATTTTTTTTATTTAAATGTGCACTTAATGGAGCTTTGATTTTTTTAAAAAAAAGGTTCTCCTGTTGTTATACAGTATTTATGTTCACTTAAATATACAATAAAACTCCTTGTGACATGTCATATTTGACTTTGACTGAACATTTGCTCTCACTTTATGATAAAAATATTGATATATATCGATATTCACCCTAAATATATCGGGATGTGACTTTTGGTGCATATCGCCCAGCCCTAATCTAAAGTGCCACTCAGTGTTTATGATGGATTTTTAAAAAATGAATATCTTGATTTTGTATTAATTTAAACACTTGCAGTCTATGAATAAATGTCGATAAGCAAGAAAATATGAAAAAGTGTTGAAAACTGCTTTTAATGTATGACCAATGTTGTTGATTTTAATTGTTTGTTTTCATTTGTAACTGCATTTTCACTGTGTTTTAACTGTAAAGCGCCCTATAAATAAAATGCATTATTATTATTATTATTATTATTATTGAAATGTAAAAAAAATTATGAATGGCACGATGGGACTGAACGCACTGAGACTGAAATCATTCAAGCACGATTTCCTTTGAGGGTTTTTTTTTTTTTGGGCAAACAGGAAAGTGATTTTATTAAACAAGCATCATTTTATTGGCTTTCAGACAGACTTATTTATGGAGCACAGAGAGAATGGAACCAGTACAGGCAGGCAGAGGATACTGAGTGGATCAACGGAGGAATACAAGTGAACATTTACAAGTTCTTGTCAGTTCTTCTAGTCATCTATAGACTCAAGTCATCGTAGGAGTAAAACGGCTCCTCCACTGAGCGCACGGACACTTTGAAGTGTCGGCGCAGAAAGCCTCCGTAGCGCTTGTCCCACTTCAGGTTGTTCAACTTGGGTCGGATCCTCCTCAGGAAGCCTCCGTAGCGCTTCTGGAGCTCTTCCGGCTCCTGGTTCTCCTCCTCGGCGGAACTACTCCTCTTTGACTTGTTGCCGAATTTGCGTAAAAAGCCTCCGTAACGTTTGGCGTAACCGTGAGGCACCACGAGGTCCTCCTCCTCCTCCTCCTCCTCCGGAGCCTCGTCTGCGTCCTGCGGCGCGTCCGCCTCCGCGCCCCTCTCCCCCAGCCTCTTCAACAACTCCTCGTATTTCTTGGGCAGCGCGCCGGGCTTCACGATGTAATTGTCACGCCACGGAGACGCGAAGATCTTGTTCTTGTTCTTGTCGATCCTCTTGATGAAGCCGCCGTAGCGCTTCACCAGGTCCGCCTGCTGGCTCTCCTCCTCCTCAGCACCTTCATCCTGGCTGAAGTCCGCCAGCCCCGGAGCCGCCTGGCCGCAGCTCTCCAGCTGCCCCTCACAGCCCGCACTGCACGACTGGAGGACACACAAAGAGGACACAGAGAGAGAGAGAGAGAGTCACCTTTTGTCTTTACGCGCAGGACATTTCTAAGGATTCTGCGTCAGTTTGAGCTCAGTGTTAGCGCCACTTTCTCCACATTCATGTCACAATATGATGAAGAGCAAAAAAGGTGTGTCTAAAAACAAGATAAAACACTAAATCTGAGGCTGCATGGACAGATCATTTCACTTGGCAACATGATGAAGATCCTTTTTGTCAGCCTCGGTGTTCATCTGATAGATTTGGTGTCTTTAACTTGATGAATTAGGGAAATAAAACAATATAATTAAGAAGTAAATGGAGTGCTGCTGAGGGACAAATGATCATTTTTTTGCCTCTGTTGAATTCAACTTGAATACTACGTCCTAATGTTTGAATTAATAACATAAATTAGAAGATGAACATTTAATAAGATGTTTTTCTTTCTCACTGATGTGAGATGAAACAGATTGTTGGATTCTCGTCTCTCTTCTCTTCACTGTGGAGATTAATCCGAATCCATATGTGTCATTTAAACTGATTATTGCTGTGATTGGATGTTGCCATTACAGAATTACACATATTAAAAAACATTTCCATGATTTTGAATCATTATTATTGGAGTCAGTAGTCAAAATCAACATCTAATTTCAACATAAAACGGAGAAAACACGATAAAAAATTTAAAATAAAAGCCAATCAGCTGTCTGAGCAGCAGCAGGTCTTCGTGTCAACTTGTCTCTAGTCTCTAGTCTCTAGTCTTACCAGTCTGCTGAAGGCGGCGTCGGGGCTCAGGATCTGCTGGACGCATTTCTGACACTGTGAAGAGCAATTTGCGCGGATGGAGGGCGGCAGGCTCAGCATCAGCACCAGGACATACCACTCCATGATCTCCAGATCCCTGACGCACAAACACACAAACACACAAACAAACAGGGATGAAGAGATGAGGATGGATTAGAATTAGAGGATTCACAGACCATAAAAACCACCTGTACTCATAAAAAAAATGTTTTTTTTCTCTTGACAACTTTCTTAAAATTCAATTCCACAACAACTCGTGAACATATCTGCTGTTATAGACCTGTGCGCAGTGCGTAATGGAGCTCTGGCGCCAAGTCTCTGTTTTCTCCTTCAGTTTCTGACAGAAAATCAGAAGTGTGAAGTGTGGATTCGGTACCTCAGGAGTAGTACAGATACTTCCAGCCGTATGAAGTCTTGCAGAGTCGCATCTACCATCAAATGTCCGCCCTCCTTTCTTTTTATCTCCGGAGCCTTGACTGTGTCACCGCAGCGCATCAGAGTCGCTTCTACTAAAGGACCAATGGGAGGAAACATACTGCGTAAACAATCCCACCGCCTCCCCGCTCCAGGAGTTTTTAACAACGCCCACACACACACACACACACACACACACACACAGAAGGTATAGAAGAGAAGCAGCAGCAGCGCAGTTCATCCCATCAGCACATTATCTTTATCATCATCATCATCATCACATCATCTCAGGGGCATGGATCAAACCCCGGGCTGTAAAACACACTGACATCAATCTACATCTTCTCTCTTTTCCCCAGTTTATACTGAAGTAAGTCTTTAAAAAGAGAGACATAAAAGAACTCAGACACTATCTGAGGAGAAAACACTGATCCAGATATGAACATGATGCATTTTATTGTGCTGCACTGCAAAAAAGGTGTTTAGTCTAAAAACCAGATCAAACAGTAAATCTGAGGGAAATGATCTTCCTGCATGGACAGATAATTTACCTTGACAAGATTTATTACATTAAGATTATTAAATCTAGAAATAAGCATGTTGAACACTTTAAATACGAAAATTTACTCTTAAAACAAGATAAATTACGTAACACTTCTAAAACTTCACTTCATTTAGAGACATATATTGAAATTTTTACTCCACTACATTTAGCTGACAGCTTTAGTTACTTTACAGGTCGAGTTGTGTCTCCTATGTTTATTCCGTCGCTGATGTGATCACGGTCGAAACTGTTGCTAAGCGATTACGCGACGATGGAAAACCAAACGTCACCTCCGGATCTGGGGGCCTTTTTAATAATGGAGACACGCAGAGTGAGCGACATTAGAGAGGGCGTGGCCTGAGACTTTAGAGAGGGCGTGGCCTGAGACTTTAGAGAGGGCGTGGCCTGATACTTTAGAGAGGGCGTGGCCTGAGACTTTAGAGAGGGCGTGGCCTGAGACTTTCCCGGTGGACACTCTTCCCCCTAAAGGAAACACCACTCATATTGTTTAGACTTGAAAAAAAGAAAGAAATATTTTATTTTATTTTATTTTATTTTAACTTTCATAAATTTAAGTTTTAGTTCATGTAAAGAGTTATAATTAAACAGTTCAAAATGCATGTGCCACTCGGTTAAATAAAAGTCTGTTGGTCCAGTCAGATACTGTGTCATTGTAGATTTCTTAAAATCTCGTCTCGTTCTCATGGACTGAGTGTATCGTCACACCCCTAATGGATAGATAGATAGATAGATAGATGGATGGATGGATGGATGGATGGATGGAAGGAAGGAAGGAAGGAAGGAAGGAAGGAAGGAAGGAAGGAAGGAAGGATGGATGGATGGATGGATGGATGGATGGATGGATGGATGGATGGATGGATAGTTGGATGGATGGATGGATGGATGGATGGATGGATAGTTGGATGGATGGATGGATGGATAGTTGGATGGATGGATGGATGGATGGATGGAAGGATAGATAGATGGATGGATGGATGGATGGAAGGATAGATGGATAGATAGATAGATAGATAGATAGATAGATAGATAGATAGATAGATAGATAGATAGATAGATAGATAGATGGATGGATAGTTGGATAGATAGATAGATAGATAGATAGATAGATAGATAGATAGATAGATAGATGGATGGATGGATGGATGGATGGATAGATAGATAGATAGACAGACAGACAGACAGACAGACAGATAGATAGATAGATAGATACACTAGCAATACACTATACACCAATAAAATCCTACAGCAACAAGCTATTGTGAAATGGTGATGAACCAGCAGCAGGTGAACACATTTAAATCCTGAGGTCTTCATCATGTGGCGTTCAGGGTCTGTATGTCACTGGGAATAAAAAAGCTCTGATGTGTGATCCGGCTCCATCGGGGCCCTGAGTCGACGGCCAGACGGGAGCAACTCAAACTCAGAGTTCAGTGGATGTGAAGAGTCTACAAATATCTGTTAAAGATGTCATCAAGGTCTACTCATAGTGTTTAACAGGGTTCAGTCTCTGTGACATCAGCAGTGTGTGAAGTTGATGTGGGCGGCTCCGTGACGCTGCTGTTGCCCTCATGGTCTGATTCCTCCTGAATGCAGCTAATCCAGAACTGGGCAGAGATGTGGAGCGGGGGATGAACCTGTCTGAAAACATGTTTATTTATACTCAAAAGTTGGTCATTTTATCATGGGAGTCTATGGGGGTTGACTCCCTTTTGGAGCCAAACTCAAGTTTTGGCTTCATTTTTTCAGCCTTAGAGTCTGTCGTTACCTTAACCCTCTGTGGGACGCTGCTGCCCCCATTTCTGGCCTGTCAAATTTCTACAACGCATGTTTTTGAGTGATGCGATACTTTAACCCTGTGGAGTCTCTAAAAGCTCCAAATAATCCAGACTTGTTGACTCCATCAGAGTATAAAACAAAGCAGCGTGGAGCCCTACTGTACATTTACCTCTAAAGTTCTGGCTGTAAACTCCATGAGGCCAGTTTCAGTTTGATGATGATATACCAAGTAAAACTGGAGACAAGCTCAAATAGATTTAGTATCAAATGATAGAACTGGATGGAACCCTCTTATATGGTAGATTTGACACCTTTGGTCACATTTGACACATTTAAAATTATTTATTGAGCATGATAGAAGTTAAAAAAAGATCACATTTTATGTTGGACTAAATGACTAAAAAAGACACAAAATGACCAAAAAAGGACACAAAATGGCCAAAAAAGGACACAAAATGACTAAAAAAATTAATGACCAAAAAAAGACACAAAATAACTCAAAAAGACACAACAAAAGACACAAAATGACCAAAAAAAGACACAAAATAACTATAAAAGACACAAAATGACCAAAAAAGACACAAAATGACTCAAAAAGACACAACAAAAGACACAAAATGACCAAAAAAAGATACAAAATAACTATAAAAGACAAAATGACCAAAAAAAGATACAAAATAACTATAAAAGACACAAAATGACCAAAAAAGACACAAAATGATTCAAAAAGACACAACAAAAGACACAAAATGACCAAAAAAAGACACAAAATAACTATAAAAGACACAAAATGACCAAAAAGACACAAAATTACCAAAAAAGACACAAAATAACAATAAAAGACACAAAATTACCAAAAAAAGACACAAAATAACTATAAAAGACACAAAATGACCAAAAAAGACACAAAATGGCCAAAAAAGGACACAAAATTACCAAAAAAGACACAGAATAACTAATAAAGACACAAAAGGAGGCCATATTGAAAACCCTATTTTGCAGACTTTTCCATATTCCTACTGATAGGAGAGTAAACCTTCATTTTTTTATTCATTTTATTTATTTATTTAAATTACAGTTTTTGCTGATATTTACATTTACATAAGCTCACTGTATCTTTATACGGTGAAATTCTGGCAACCACAGCTGATGGTATGTTACCCTAAATATAACAGGTTTTTTTTTTTTTTACAGTGCATATATGGTGGTGTTTCCTCAGTAAAACAACGTTTGCTGCCTGGAGAAAACACATAAAGTTGAAGGTATCTGAATTTTTTTTAAAGGCTTTTGAGAAAACACCTGAGCAGAATGATCATTCACTGTGTTGTGGTGTTTGTTTCCAGCTGATCGATGAGTATCGACTCTCTTTTAGCTCTGTGTTTGGTCTCCACCAGTCCTGAGGGAAATATGTGAAACATGACAAAAAAAATATTCTACAGAAAAGAGAAGCGGATTTGGGTCAACGAAATGATTCAAGAGTAAAACTAGTCGTACAAAAGTAATTTATTCGTGTCCCTTGTTTCTTCTTTGTTAGCCTGCTAATGTTAGCCAGCAATTGGTAGCATGCTAACATTAGCAGGCTAGCAAGACGAAGACCAACTGGTTGTCGTTGAGAGAGACCAACTAAAATGTGAATCATTCATTTATTTTTATTGTTTAATTGCAATGTGATTGATACGGGCTAGCGGGCTAATGCTAGCATGCTAACGCTATATATCAAGTTATAACGTGAAATTCTCATTATCATGAAATAACGTGATAAAATCAAGCGTGTCCAGACGTGTGCATCACTGTTAAGTGTCCTCTGGAAACACTTGTGTTGTGTTGTGGTCTTTGTTTTCTAAATGCTGTTTGGTTTAGTTGTGTTTGTTTCCAGCTGATCGATGAGTATCGACTCTCTTTTAGCTCTGTGTTTGGTCTCCACCAGTCCTGAGGGAAATATCTGTCTGTGAAGCTGCTAAACGGTTCAGCAGGTTCATCAGCTGCTCTGTAACGTATGGAAGAATTATCCTATCTTTATTCAAGAGCGTAGATTTTCAGTTTGAGAGCATAATTTGTCTTTCTCGTGCTCAGATTTGTTCTCCTCATGCTCACATTTTACGCTCGCACTCAGATTTCAAATCAAATCAAATCAATTTTATTTATATAGCCCAAAATCACAAATCACAGATTTGCCTCAAAGGGCTTCACAGACTGTACATGGTACGACACCCTCTGTCCTTAGACCCTCACATCGGCCAGGGAAAAACTCCTTTAAAAAACCCTTTTAGCAGGGGAAAAAAGAAGAAGAAACCTCAGGGAGAGCGACAGAGGAGGGATCCATCTCCCAGGACGGACAGACGTGCAATAGATGTTGTTGTACAGGGCAGGTCAACAGAGTAGAGTAGATAGAGGTTTGGGGGGGGGCAATAGAGAGAGAGGGAGAGAGAGAGAGAGAGAGAGAGAGAGAGAGGAGCAGGAGTTCTGGGAGGGCCACAGCAGCAGGTGATGATGCGCCACCATTGGCCAGTAGTGATGGTGAGAAACACAGGCAGCAGCACGTATCTCTGCATGTCTGGCCGACATCTCCCAGTGGATGTCCTCGCACCATCTCAAACTCAACCTGGGCAAGACTGAGCTACTCTACCTCCCAGGGAAGGGCTCCCCCACCACTGACCTCCACATCACTGTCCAGAACACAGTGGTTGTCTCCACAGAAACCGCCAAGAACCTTGGCGTGACTCTTGACAACCAACTGTCCCTCAACACAAACATCACCGCCACCACCAGATCTTGCAGATTCTTGCTGCATAACATCAGGAGAATCCGCCCGTTTCTCACCCAGAAGGCAGCTCAGGTCCTGGTCCAGGCACTGGTCATCTCACGCCTGGACTACTGCAACTCCCTCATGGCAGGTCTGCCTGCCAAAGCCATCCGACCTCTGCAACTCATCCAGAATGCAGCTGCTCGATTGGTCTTCAATCTTCCCAAATTTTCACACCAACACCCCTCCTCCGCTCCCTCCACTGGCTACCTGTGGCTGCGCGGATACGCTTCAAGACTCTAGCTCTGGCGTACTCTGCTGCTAACGGTTCAGGTCCTACTTACATCCAGGACCTTGTCAAACTCTACACTCCTGCCCGTCCTCTCCGCTCTGCATCAGCCAAACAGCTGGCGACTCCCACCCTCCGTGGGTCAACTCGCCTCAAAACCTCCTCCAGACTTTTCTCTGTCTTGGCTCCCAAATGGTGGAACGAGCTCCCCACCGACATCAGGACCTCAGACAGCCTGGACATCTTCCGCCGCAGGCTGAAGACCTATCTCTTCCAACAATACCTCGGTTAAGTCATGGTCACCTAACACATATATATATTTAAAAAAAAAAAAAAAAAAAAAAAAAAAAAATTTGCTCTTCTTCTTCTTCTTCTTTTCTATTCTTTTCTTCTTTAACATATAGCACTCCTGTAGCAATGACAGTTAGCTCTTAAAGTTATGTACTTACTTGATTCCTGTGGTCTATGTCTAGTACCATCAGGTTGAATGCACTTATTGTAAGTCGCTTTGGACAAAAGCGTCTGCTAAATGACATGTAATGTAATGTAATGTGAGTGGACCAGGAGAGCAGCATTCCCATCTGGGGCCAAACCAGATCCACGGCAGTGAGACCAGCAGGAGTGATGGAGCAGGACCACAGCTCCACACCCTGTGAAGAGAGAGCAGAGAAAACTGCGAGTACTCTGGGAAAATAAAAGCTTGTGTCATGTATTATTGGGACATCAGAGAGAGAGAAAGAGGGCCCCGGTGTATCGTGTCCCCCGACACATTGGGCCTATAGCGGCATAACTAGGGGCTGGTCCAAGGCAGGCCTCGGCCAGCCCTAACTATAGGCTTTGTCAAAGAGGAAAGTTTTAAGTTTACTCTTGAATAAAGAGAGGGTGTCTGCCTCCCGAACTGAGACTGGGAGATGATTCCACAAGAGAGGAGCTTGATAACTGAAGGCTTTGGCTCCCAATCTAGTTTTAAGGACTTTAGGAACCACAAGTAACATAGAATTTTGGGAGCGTAGTGCTCTAGAAGGGTAATATGGCATTATGAGGTCTTTAAGATATGATGGTGCCTGACCATTTAGAGCTTTGTAAGTAAGAAGAAGGATTTTAAACTCAATTCTGGATTTTACAGGGAGCCAGTGCAGTGAAGCTAGAACAGGAGAAATATGATCTCTTTTCTTGGTTCTTGTTAGAACACGAGCCGCAGCATTTTGGACTAACTGAAGAGTTTTAAGGGATTTATTGGAGCAGCCTGACAGTAAGGAATTACAGTAATCTAACCTTGAAGTAACAAAAGCATGAACTAATTTTTCTGCATCCTTTTGAGACAGGATGTGTCTAATTTTTGTAATATAACGTAGGTGAAAAAATGCAGTCCTTGAAGTTTGTTTTATATGGGAGTTAAATGACAGATCCTGATCAAAGATAACTCCGACAGAATCCTGCTCAAAGTCTTCTTCTTGTGAAAGTGAAAGTATTACCAACATTAGCCTAATTATGCGCCCCCTGGCTTTGACCGCGTAAATAGGGCGGTGATACACGTTGCAATAAGAGAATCAGCTGGTTACACGGATTTTACATTAATTTATCAATTAAAATTTTAAATCATAATAAGACAAGCAGCAAGAGTGGGGTGGACGGGATGCGAACCGGCGTCCCATGGTTTAAAATGCAACAGTTGGTAGCGTACTTCACCACTGGACTATCGTGACCCCACTTTGCAGATGAAAAAAAAAAAATAAAAAAATAAATAAATATATATATATATATATATTTATATATATATAAAAATAATAATAGAAAAAAAAAATCTAAACTACCATAACTCTTTCTAGGACTACTTAAGGTTAATTCTACATAAATATGCTGCGTTTTAAATAGGTTACGATTCAAATAGCTGGCTAATATGGTCAATTGGTGTATTTTAAGAGAGAAGCAGTTTTACAAACAGACCATATACCCGCCCCGACGGAGCGCTCAAAAAGCCGAGGCAACGCACCTAAGACGGGGCCACAATCTAGCTGTCTCCCTATTGGCTGGTGAAACACACTAGTTTAAGCGCAGGGCGGGACATCGTTCAGTCTGAGCAGACACCTCAACCTGAGAGGACGTGCGTGTTCTGGGTCCGAGCACTAAAGTTTTGAGAGCGCAGAGTTGAGATCTGAGCACGTAGACTTTAGATTTGAGCGAGCACAGGACATATTTGAGTGCGAGCAAAATGTTTGTGTCCAAGAAGAAGACATGTGAGCACAAGCATGTGATTTTTAAGTGCACGCACACATTTTGAATGAAAGCAGCAGAAATCTGAGTGCGTGCGCAAAATGTGAGCATGAGGAGAACAAATCTGAGCACGAGAAAGACAAATTATGCTCTCAAACTGAAAATCTACGCTCTTGAATAAAGATAGGATAATTCTTCCATAGTAACGGAGCTGCTGGTGATCATTCTGAGGGTTCGTCACCAGAGTTGAGGAAATGGGCCAAAATTTAAAACTTGAATAAAATCGCAGGCCAACATTGAACAAATAAAACTTTTAATATACACTACCGGTCAAAAGTTTTAGAACACCCCACCATAATTTTGTGTCTTTTTAACGTAATGTAGTGTTTTTTCAGTCATTTTGTCTTTTTTTTAAATTTTGTTTCATTTTGGTAATTGTGTGTCTTTTTTAAATAATTTTGTGACTTTTTTTAGTAATTTATTTTTTTTCGGTCATTTTGTGTCTTTTTGGTCACTTTGTGTATTTTTTTGGTCATTTTGTGTATTTTTTTGGTAATTTTGCGTCTTTTTAACGTAATTTTTTTAACGTAATGTAGTGTTTTTTCAGTCATTTTGTCTTTTTCTTAAATGTTGTGTCTTTTTTTTGTCATTTTGATACTGCCTCCAGCGGCCCCCAGGTAATTTGAGTTTGAGATCCCTGGTCTAACACGATCTAATGAAGAAATGATTACAATCCAAGCAGAAAAATCCAAGGTTTTCAGCCAACAGCGACAATAATGGAGTCCGGCAGAGACTCAGTCTGTATGTCATCATTACATTCAGTGTTCCTGCGGTCAGTAAATGCCTCCAGGTTGCTTTGTGCATGAAATAAGCAGCAGCAAGGCCAGTAAGAGCTGCGTGCTGTGCAGTGGGAGGACCCGGTGAAATGATCCACGCATTACATTACATTACTTTATTATCGGGTCTCACCATGTTCCAAGGTTGAAGCCTTTCAAAGCTCATTGATGGACCAAGGCTACTGGGTCTTCTTCTGTTAGTTTTAGGGCAGGAATGAAAAGAAACCTTGAGTATACACGTGATGATATACTGGAGAACTCACTCCCACAAGTGATTTTCTCTCCGATTAACCCTCTAGAACAGGGGTCTCAAACTCAAATTACCTGACAGAAAAAAAACCTAAATTGCTTAAAAAAACTGACAAAATGACTAGAAAAAGACACAAAATTAAAGAAAAAAAGACACAAAATGACCCAAAAAAGACACAAACTTACTAAAAACATACACAAAATGACAGAAAAAAACTGAATTACTTAAAAAAGACATAAAATGACAAAAATTCACAAAATGACCAAAAAATACACAGAATACACAAAATTATTTGGAAAAAAAAGACACAAAAAGACAGAAAAAAGACACAAAAACAAAAAAAACACAAAATTATTAAAAAAGACACAAAATTACCAAAAAAGACACAAAATTACAAAAAAGACACAAAATTACAAAAAAGACACAAAATGATATAAAAAAGACAGAAAATTATTATTTTTTAAAGACACAAAATGATTTAAAAAAGATACAAAATTACCAAAAAAAAAGACACAAAATGACAGAAAAAACTAAATTACTTTAAAAAGAAAAAAAATGACCAAAAAATACACAAAATGACCCAAAAAGACAGAAAATTATTTTTTTTTAAAGACACAAAATTACCAAAAAAAGTAATTAAAGGGACCTTCCACACACAACACGGCAAAGTGCCATTCATATAAAACTCACATTAAACTTTCATATCAAGGTGGGGGCCACAAAATATCGTCACGAGGGCTACAATTGGCCCGCGGGCCGCGAGTTTGAGACCCCTGGTTTAGCAGCTTCACAGACACATATTTCCCTCAGGACTGGTGGAGACCAAACACAGAGCTAAAAGAGAGTCGATACTCATCTATCAGCTGGAAACAAACACCACAACACAGTGAATGATCATTCTGCTCAGGTGTTTTCTCAAAAGCCTTTAAAAAAAATTCAGATACCTTCAACTTTATGTGTTTTCTCCAGGCAGCAAACGTTGTTTTACTGAGGAAACACCACCATATATGCACTGTAAAAAAAAAGAAATCTGTTATATTTAGAGTAACATACCATCAGCTGTGGTTGCCAGAACTTCACCGTATAAAGATACAGTGAGCTTATGTAAATGTAAATATCAGCAAAAACTGTAATTTAAATAAATAAATAAAACAATGAAGGTTTACTCTCCTATCAGTAGGAATATGGAAAAGTCTGCAAAATAGGGTTTTCAATATGGCCTCCTTTTGTGTCTTTTTTAGTCATTTTGTGTCTTATTTGGTCATTTTGTGTCTTTTCTTAGTCATTTTGTGTCTTTTTTTAGTCATTTTGTGTCTTATTTGGTCATTTTGTGTCTTTTTTTAGTCATTTTGTGTCTTTTTTGGTCATTTTGTGTCTTTTTTTAGTCATTTTGTGTCTTTTTTAGTCATTTTGTGTCTTTTTTGGTCATTTTGTGTCTTCTATTGTGTCTTTTTGAGTTATTTTGTGTCTTTTTTTGGTCATTCTGTGTCTTTTTGTGTCCTTTTTTTCGTCATTTTGTGTCCTTTTTTGGCCATTTTGTGTCCTTTTTTGGTCATTTTGTGTCTTTTTTAGTCCTTTAGTCCAACATAAAATGTGATTTTGAATCTTTTTTTAACTTTCAAAACACTATCATGCTCAGGTGTTTTCTCAAAAGCCTTTAAAAAAAATTCAGATACCTTCAACTTTATGTGTTTTCTCCTGGCAGCAAACGTTGTTTTACTGAGGAAATACACTGTAAAAAACACAAAATATCGTCACGAGAGTTTGAGACCCCTGATTTAGGGTCTCTGATGGTGGCGTCCTGATCACATCATGTGACTTTTAACAACAAAACTAGGTCACATGGAGCGCTGCTATCAACTTCACTCCAAAGTTCAGACTGGAAACTTTCTCCCAGTTTTTGTTTGACATTCCTAGCTCATGTAAAACCAAAGATATGATCGTTTTAATGTGATAGAACAGAAATATTAGAGCGTTGGTGGAGCTCTCTGTGTCATTTCACACATAGTTTGTTTTGAAGAGTTGCAGCTAACAAGGAGAAAAAGCCTGTAAATTTACATGTTTTTATGGGACTTTTTTGTTAGAGTTTTATTATATTTAAATGTTTACCTTTTTATTTGTTCATATTTGTATCCTATGTTTACATTTTCAAGCTCCAAAACAGTTTATTGAGCATATTTGTGGGTTTTATTGTAGTAAATAGAATCATTTTTCAACTCTGATTTCATGATTTTTGGGCTCAATATGTTGATAAAGTAGGTTAAAGTGAGAAAATAACTGTCAGATCATAAAGGTGAAGAAAAAAATGGAACCAAATATGAGTATAGTAAACATTTTTTATGTGGTACATGAAGGGCAAAATGAAAAGTATTCAAAAACGGCCAAAAAAGGCAAAAGACCTCAGAGGGTTAATTAAGGCAGCTGTTCTCAACCTGGGGTCGGGACCCCAATTGGGGTCGCGAGATGATTTCTGGGGGTCGCCAAATCATTTTGGAAGTCAGCTCTGTCTCCACTGTGTTAAAGTGTTCATGTGTTAATGTGTTTTAGTCTTTTTGGTCACTTTTTTTTAGTCATTTTGTGTCTTTTTTGGTCATTTTGTGTCTTTTTTTGGTCATTTTGTGTTTGTTTTTTTAGTCATTTTGTGTATTTTTTGGTCATTTTGTGTCTTTTTTGGTCATTTTGTGGTCAATTTGTGTCTTTTTCGGTCAATTTGTTTCCCTTTTTTGGTCATTTTGTGTCTTTTTTTGGTCAATTTGTCTGCTTTTTTGGTAATTTTGTGTCTTTTTTGGTAATTTTGTGTCTTTTTTTGGTCATTTTGTGTCTTTTTTTGGTCATTTTGTGTCTTTTTTGGTCATTTTGTTTCTTTTTTGGGTGATCTGAACAGTGCGCGTGAGATTCTGTTCAGTGAGTGGGGGTCGCGGACAACATGGATTGTTAAATTGGGGGTCGCGACTCAAAAAGGTTGAGAACTACTGAATTAAGGTTGGTGTTTTTATTCCAAAATAAGAAATGATTTTGTGTGTTTTTTCTGCGGTGACGTATTATGTAAAGTAGATTTCACTCTAGAGTATGTTCCTGTTGACAACCTGTTGATATTTGAATTAATTTGCACATTTTATTTTATTTTCCCATTAAAGATAAAACGTCATCTCTGTCTGTGAGCAGCGTAGCTTTCTGCAGCATCATAAATGATGACATGTGTTCAACATGTTATCACTTACTGGGCTGTGAGTAAAGTGAATGCTCCTCCAGTCGTAGAAGGTGCTGCTGTTCAGTCCCCACAGCGACGACACCTTCAAATTAAACACTTCTTTTTGACACACAGCCCAACTCAAACTAAAATCAGGGATTTTCTCACCATGAGTCACTCTTTCAGGCCGTCAAACACCTCGGACACTGTGGAGATTCTTGCTCAGCACATGATGGATCCTAGTGTTTTGATGATTTTCTGACCTTTTCTTTAGCGTCACCATCAGGGCAAATGTCCAATTTTAGCCCCTTTCATTGTGTCAGTCTGTAAAGCAGGGGTCTCAAGTTACCTGGGGGCTGCTGGAGGTAGTATCAAAATGACCAAAAAAAGATACAAAATTGCAAAAAAAAAAAGACACAAAATGACAGAAAAAACTTAATTACTTTAAAAAGACACTTCATGACCGAAAAAAGACACAAAATGACAGAAAAAATTACTTTAAAAAGACACAAAATGACCAAAAAAGACACAAAATGACAAAAAAAGACACAAACTGACAGAAAAAAGACACAAAATGACCAGAAAAAGACACAAAATGACTGAAAAAACACTAAATTACTTTAAAAAGACACAAAATGACAAAAAAAGGATACAACATGACCCAAAAAATACACAAAATTACTAAAAAAGACACAGAATTACAAAAAAGACACACAATGACAGAAAAAAACTAAATTACTTTAAAAAGACACAAAATGACCAAAAAAGACACAAAATGACCAAAAAAAGACACAAAGTGACTAAAAAAGACACAAAATGACCAGGAAAAGACACAAAATGACTGAAAAAGCACTCAATTACTTTAAAAAGACACAAAATGACCAAAAAAAAGATACAACATGACCCAAAAAATACACAAAATTATTAGAAAAAGACACAAAATTATTAGAAAAAGACACAAAATTACAAAAAAGACACACAATGACAGAAAAAACTAAAATACCTTAAAAAGACACAACATGACCCAAAAAATACACAAAATTACTAAAAAAAGACACAAAAATTACAAAAGAGACACAAAATTACAAGAAAAGACACAAAATTATTCAAAAGTTATAAGTTCAAACATTAAACACTTGAAAATCAAATATAAAGAGCATGTCCTCACAGGATATAGGGATGAAAACGGCTGTGTGAAATGACAGTAGAAGGTTATTGTTTACGTTTTATTTTTTAAATGTATTATTACTATTTTTTATTATTTTATTAGAAAACGTAGGAAAATTAGTCTTCTCCCTCACAATCCTCTGGTAAAGCTGTCAGAGTTATAGTTTGGGCGTAGGACGCACAGATGCACCACCAACACCACCATCAGCCTCATTGGCTCCCATATTAAAAACACAGGAAGATTTCTGAAAAAGGGAGATGTAACAGGTTTTTATAGATCGCTCTAACAAAGCTATTTTTAATTTTTTCTTTAAAAAAAACATATGTAGACGTTCAGGAAGAACTCAGGACGCTCAAAGTGAAGTCGGATCAATGATAGGTATTATGGTTTTGCCAAAAATGCTTTCTGTTCGAGGCCAGAAATTCAAGTCTGTCTACCTCTGCTGTCACTGAGCCGGAACAGGTGGCAGTTAATTCAGTTGATTGCTTTGATCTGATTGCCTTTGATCTTTGATGTGATTACAGTTACAGATACACACACACACACACACACATGTGCGTAAGCGTGCACACTCCTCACACATGCATACACATGCTTCAAACACACACGCACGCACACGCACATACACACACACACACACACACACACACACACACACACACACACATTTTGAGGTTAAAGGGCATAGTTTGAAATCTCTGAAGAATCTCATCATAGTGTACACACACCGGCAGTAGCCCCCGTGGCCCTTTCAGAATTTCCCCAGAGGAAATTTTCTAGTTATTATTATTATTTGATCTTTTTTTAGAGCTTTTTGCCACTGACGATGTCTTCAGGACATATTGAATATATGGTGACGTGTTTCCTTTATTCATATTTAAATATGATGAAGCTCTTTTGTATGTTATTCATCTTGTCTGTGTCCCTCTCTAAGGGCTCAACTGTTAAGTGTTTAAGCACCACACTATCTCCTTCTTAATGAGCTTTTGTCACTTTGCCAAAAGGTTCCTAAGCAACCTGGAGTGGGATTTCTCTTTGTGGTCCTCCTCTTTTCTTTCATCTGATACTCAGTCTGAAGTTGGTTAAAACAGTGCATTGATTACTGGCTATTCCTTCTTTAGACTATTATATTCACACCCTACCATCTTTCATCATCTAGTGGTCCAGTCAGTGTCATTCACCTGTAATGTGAATGATGAGACACCGTTTAACAGACACTAGCAGGCAGAAATGGCAAATTAGTGCTACATGAGAAAAGCGATGTGGTTTTTGCCTTAAACTGCATGTTATATAAAGTATATATATGCTATATGTATAGCATGTATGTCAAGAGGAGTCTAGTGGGAACACAGAGAGCCTGTTTTTATTCAGATAGCATGATGTCAGAGATCACATGACCACTTTGAAAATCACCAAAATAGACTAACTTTGCAGCGTTTTTTCAACAACTTCCCGACATCGTATCCTAAAATGTTTGGGCTCTAAAGATTCTATTGATTTTCTATTTTCACTATACTCTTAAAAATGAGCCCGCTACGTTCTTAGAAGAAAAAAGAAGTGGTTTATCATTCCGCCAGGAGGTGCAGAGGCAAAACTCGTGGTCAGGGAGTTGACGAAATTGAGGAAACTGGCGAGTCAGGGGCAGGCAGGGTCGGCAACGGGGAATCACTCCAAGGGAAATCACTGGAAAGTCTTGCATTGTCACAGAATTAGTGGTGTTTTTTGAGTATTAATGGGATCCCCCCCCCCCCCCCCCCCCCTGATGCTGGGCTTCCACCAGAAGATGTCCCCAGTCCCAGACTAAAAACTGAAAGTCTTTAGTAAATCTAGGAGTTTTACTGGAGTCATCTCCATCGTTAAGTTTAAGGTAGTAATCTGTTTCATATCAGTCTTTTCTAGTCTTGGGTTCGTCGCAGTGACATAACACAACACGGTTTTATTCATAATGATTTTGATTATTATCAAGAATGTTTCCATGACTGTAGATGTAAAAATGACCAAAATAGGACACAAAATTATCGAAACAGACACAAAATGACCAAAAATAGATGTTAAAATGACTAAAAAAGACACAAAATGACCAAAAATAGATGTAAATATGACTAAAAAAGACACAAAATGACCAAAAATAGATGTTAAAATGACTAAAAAAGACAAAAAAATGACCAAAAATAGATGTTAAAATGACTAAAAAAGACAAAAAATGACCAAAAATAGATGTGAAAATGACTAAAAAAGACAAAAAATGACCAAAAATAGATGTTAAAATGACTAAAAAAGACACAAAATGACCAAAAATAGATGTAAATATGACTAAAAAAGACACAAAATGACTAAAAATACAGTCATGGAAAAAAAGTATAAAACCAATGTGCACTGTTTCATATCAGTCTTTTCCTAGTCTTGTTTTGGGTCATATCAAACTCTCAACACTTGTCTTTAGATGTGAGCTGATAGTTTTCCGGGAGTCTTTTCCAAATCTTTTTATAGTCTTCTGATGTATCGGTAGCATGACTAAGCCTTTAAAGAAATGGTTTGACATTTTAGTAAATACACTTCCTTACTCTCAGGCAGAGATAAGAAGAGTGAAACAACTGTCATGTCTGTATGAACAATAGGAAATATGATGCTATTATAGCTAGTAGCTGCTCAGCTTGCTATATATAGAACAATGACTGGCAACCAGGAGGGAAAGGTAACAAAAACACACAAAAACACACACAAATTGACAAAAAACACACATAAAAACTCACTCAAAACATACATATACACACCAAAAACATAAAAATAATTACAAAACACACACAAAAACACAAATAAAAACACATAAATTACAAAAAACCCAGATAAAAACACAAAGAAATGACAAAAAACGGACAAAAAACAGTAAACACAAAAGATTGCATTAAAAATGCTGAATGCACACTGTAAAATTAGAAAAATCTAAAAAAATAAAATGTTACTACACTTAGTTGAGGTGTTTTTTTTGTTTTGTTTTTTTACCTTTGCTGAAAAATAGTTAACATAAACACACCAAAAACACACATAAAAACTCACTCAAAACACACATATACACACCAAAAACAACACACACACACACACACACACACACACACGGATAAAAACACACAGAAACACAAATTACAAAAAACCTAGATAAAAACACAAATAAATGACAAAAAAACACACACAAAAAACACACAAAAACACCAAAAAAATACAAAAAAAACATTAAAAAACACATATATACACACCAAAAACATAAAAATAGTTACAACACACACACACACACACACACACATCCACACACACAACCACACACACAAACACACACACACACACACACACACACACACACACACACACACACACACAGATAAAAACACACACAAAAACACAAATTACAAAAAACCTAGATAAAAACACAAATAAATGACAAAAACACACACACAAAAAACTCACAAAAACACCAAAAAAATACAAAAAAACATTAAAAAAACACACACAAAAAAAAAAGAAATTAAATTATAGCAAAATTATATAGCAAATATAGCAAAAAAAGGTTGAGGTGTTTTTTTTACCTTTGCTGAAAAAGAGTTGATGCATTAAATTGGACATGGAAACTAAAACTTTAGAGTTCAGCTGACAGCAGGAAACATGCTGCTGAACGTTTTTACGTCGTGACGTCATGAAGAAGTCGTGCTCCGGTGTTTTCGTGGACTCTAGACCAGTAGTTCTCAACCTTTTTGAGTGGCGACCCCCAATTTAACATGCATGTTGTCAGCGACCCCCACTCACTGAACACAATCTCACACGCACAGTTAAGATCACCCAAAAAAGAAACAAAATGACCAAAAAAAGTAAACAAATGACCAAAAAAAGTAAACAAATGACCAAAATAAAGACACAAAATGACCAGAAAATACACAAATTGACCAAAAAGACAAAAAATTACCAAAAAAAGACACAAAATTACCAAAAAAAGACCAAAAATGACAAAAAAGAAACAAAATAACCCCAAAAAAGAAAAACAATTACCAAAATAAGACACAAAATGACTAAAAAAAGACACAAAATGACCAAAAAAGACAAAAAAATGACCAAAAAAAGAAACAGAATAACCCAAAAAATAAAAAAATTACCAAAAAAAGACACAAAATGACTAAAAAAAGACACAAAATGACCAAAAAAGACAAAAAATGACCAAAAAAAGAAACAAAATAACCCAAAAAATAAAAAAATTACCAAAAAAAGACACAAAATGACCAAAAAAGACACAAAATGACCAAAAAAGACAAAAAAATGACCAAAAATAGAAACAGAATAACCCAAAAAATAAAAAAATTACCAAAAAAAGACACAAAATGACTAAAAAAAGACACAAAATGACCAAAAAAGACAAAAAATGACCAAAAAAAGAAACAAAATAACCCAAAAAATAAAAAAATTACCAAAAAAAGACACAAAATGACTAAAAAAGACACAAAATGACCAAAAAAGACAAAAAAATGACCAAAAAAAGAAACAGAATAACCCAAAAAATAAAAAAATTACCAAAAAAAGACACAAAATGACTAAAAAAGACACAAAATGACTAAAAAAAGACACAAAATGACCAAAAAAGACAAAAAAAAGACCAAAAAAGAAACAAAATAACCCAAAAAATAAAAAAAAATACAAAAAAAAGACACAAAATTACCAAAAAGGAAACAAAATGACCAAAAAAGACATTAAGTGACCATAAAGACTAAAACACATGAACACTTTAACACAGTGGAGACAGAGCTGACTTCCAAAATGATTTGGCGACCCCCAGAAATCATCTCAAGACCCCAATTGGGGTCCCGACCCCCAGGTTGAGAACAGCTGCTCTAGAGGACTTTCTGCAACAGGATCACTGACCTATAACAGCACAAAGCCTGCACAGGAAGAAAAGTGCTGCCTCAAAGAGAAATCCAGCGAGCAAAAGTCGCTTCCACTTGACGTCGTTTCTCAAACTCCATGGAGAATGAAGGAGCAGAGCTGTGTTTCAGTAACAGTCACCAGGGTGATCTAAAAATAGGAAAGTGGCAACAACTAGAAAAGGATGAATGAAAACAGTAATTATACTTGTTAATTAAGTTTAGTTTATACAATTTATGGATATGAAAAAAATGTTTTGTACCAGGTTTAGCTGCTCAGGGCAGGGGAAAAGAAACAAAAAACACAAAACATGGATTATTATTTTATGTCTGTTGTGACGAACAAACTCACTATTACACGTTTATTGAACTTAGTTAGATAGACAAACAGACAGACTTTATTTATTTATTTATTTCTTTATCCCAAGCTGGGAACTTCCAGTGTAGCAGCAGCATTACACACAGAGACAATAACAACACAATTAAATAAAAAGAACAACCTAGGCATACTTCAAGCTATAAAATATAAAAATACAATTAAAATAAAATAAAAAATAAAGTGTCTAAAGAAGGAGTATGTATTAAGGAGTAGAATTCCAGTGCAGCATAAATATGTATATGCAGTATAAAAATGTTGGTGCCATGAAACAAATAAGGTGCAATGAACAGAATGAAAAAAAAGCTTAGCTTAGCTTAGTTTAGCTTAGCTTAGCTGTAACTGAAGTGTTTGTTAAACAAACAAACAATTAAAGTTTAGTTCCTCTATTGAACTGCAGGTCAAGGGGGCACATGGTGGCCCATGGAGTCCATCTATTTATTGAAAATACATGTTTTATTTACAATAATAACTTTATTTATATATGATATGTAGACAAACTGAGAAAGTTGAGAAAGACTAAAAAAAGACACAAAATAACTAAAAAAGACACAAAACGACTAAAAAAAGACACAAAAACACTAAAAAAGGGACAAACTGACCAAAAAAGACACAAAATGACTAAAAGGAGTCACTAAAAGAATAAAAAAAGACACAAAATGACAAAAAAAGACTAAAAAAAGACACAAAAAGACCAAAAAAGACACAAAATGACTTAAAAAAAGACACAAAAAGACCAAAAAAGACACAAAATGACTTAAAAAAAGACACTACATGACCAAAAAAAGAGACAAAAAGAGTAAAAAAAAGCACAAAATGACCAAAAAAGACACAAAATGACTAAAAGAAGACACAAAAAGAATTTAAAAAAAGACACAAAAAGACTTAAAAAAAAAAAAGCACAAAATGACTAAAAGGAGACACAAAAAGAATAAAAAAAATGAACAAAAAGACCAAAAAAGACACAAAATGACTAAAAAAAAACACAAAATGACTAAAAGAAGACACAAAAAGAATTTAAAAAAGACACAAAAAGAAAAAAAAAGCACAAAATGACCAAAAAAGACACAAAATGACTAAAAGGAGACACAAAAAGAATGAAAAAAGACACAAAATTACCAAAAAAAGACACAAAAAGACAAAAAAAAGCACAAAATGACCAAAAAAGACACAAAATGACTAAAAGGAGACAGAAAAAGAATAAAAAAAGACACAAAATGACCAAAAAAGACTTTAAAAAAAGCCCAAAATGACCAAAAAAGACACAAAATGACTAAAAGGAGACACAAAAAGAATAAAAAAAGACACAAAATTACCAAAAAGACAAAAAGAAAAAAAAAACACAAAATTACCAAAAATGACTAAAAAGGAGACACAAAAAGACTAAAAAAAGACACAAAATGACAAAAAAAGACTAAAAAAAGACACAAAAAGACCAAAAAAGACACAAAATGACTTAAAAAAAGACACTACATGACCAAAAAAAGAGACAAAAAGAGTAAAAAAAAGCACAAAATGACCAAAAAAGACACAAAATGACTAAAAGAAGACACAAAAAGAATTTAAAAAAAGACACAAAAAGACTTAAAAAAAAAGCACAAAATGACTAAAAGGAGACACAAAAAGAATTAAAAAAATGAACAAAAAGACCAAAAAAGACACAAAATGACTAAAAAAAAACACAAAATGACTAAAAGAAGACACAAAAAGAATTTAAAAAAGACACAAAAAGAAAAAAAAAGCACAAAATGACCAAAAAAGACACAAAATGACTAAAAGGAGACAGAAAAAGAATAAAAAAAGACACAAAATTACCAAAAAGACAAAAAGAAAAAAAAAAACACAAAATTACCAAAAATGACTCAAAAAAGACACAACATGACCAAAAAAAGACACAAAAAGACTAAAAAAAGCACAAAATTACCAAAAAAGACTCAAAAAAGACACAACATGACCAAAAAAAGACACAAAAAGACTAAAAAAAGCACAAAATTACCAAAAAAAAGGCACAAAATGACTAAAAGAAGACACAAAAAGAATTTAAAAAAAAGACACAACATGACCAAAATAAGACACCAAAAGACTAAAAAAAGCACAAAATGACTAAAAGGAGACACAAAAAGACTAAAAAAAGACACAAAATGACCAAAAAAGACACAAAAAGAAAAAAAAAGCACAAAATGACCAAAAAGACACAAAATGACTAAAAGGGGACACTAAAAGAATAAAAAAAGACACAAAATTACCAAAAAAGACTAAAAAAAGACACAACATGACCAAAAAAAGACACAAAAAGACAAAAAAAAAGCACAAAATGACCCCCAAAAAAAGGCACAAAATGACCCACAAAGACACAGGCAGGATGAAAAGGATTCCCAAATGGACAGAATAGCCCCAGACTCCATAGAGTTAATCATCCATTAGTCAGGAGCAAGTATTAATCTCATTTAAATCACATAGCATGCAATATGCTATCCTGTGGGAAGCTCCTATGGTTAATGGTACGCTAAAATCCAATGCTGTAATTATGCACACAGGGAACACTTATTCTCACTATCTCACTATAACACACTATATACTGCGTTATCGTAGCATCACAGCCTGATATTTATTCTTCCTCTGTTATTGTTCAGGTTCCTTCATCAGCAGGAACACACACAGAGTCGTGTTTTGTGTTTTTAAAGCACTTTATTTCTTATTAGAGTTCAGGCCATCAGAAAGACACATAAATAGACTTTTTCCCCAGTTAATATTAAACCAGGAAGTGCTTCAACAAGTTTTCAGGGCAACGTGTCAATAAAGTTATATATAACGTTATAAAAATGGACGTTTAGCGGTTTGGTCTCATAACTTTTATCCTTTCACTGTATTTTGACTTAATGACGTATTATCTGAAGGTTTTGTTTATTAAATGTTTGGTTGGACTAACGGACGCTCCAAGGAGTCGCTGCTCAGTTTTCTGAGGTCAGTAACAACATTTAAACTAGCATCAGCTAATGCTAACAGCTAATGCTAACAGCTAATGCTAACATGAGTCAGTCAGGTTGAAATGTAGAGAGGCTGTAGTCAGAGATCACATCCCTCTCCTCCTCCTCCTCCTCCTCCTCCTCCTCCTCCTCCTCCTCCTCCTCCTCCTCCATATGCTCTGATCCCCGGATCCACAGGGAAATGGATCCACACTTATAGGTGCACTACAGATTTATTGGTCATTTTGTGTCATTTTTTTATGGGTGGTATTGTGTCTTTTTGGGTTATTTGTGTCTTTTTTGTCATTTTTTGTCTTTTTTGGTAATTGTGTATTTTTTTTGTCATTTTGGGTAATTTTTTGGTCATTTATGTGTGTTTTTGTGTCTTATTTGGGTTATTTTGTGTCTTTTTTGTCATTTTTGGGTGCTTTTGTGTCATTTTTTGGTCATTTTTTGCCTTTTTTTTGTCATTTTGGGTCATTTTTTCGTCATTTATGGGTGGTTTTGGGTCTTTTTTTGGGGCATTGTGTGTCTTTTTTGTCATTTTTTGGTCATATTTTTATAATTTTTGGGTGATTTTGTGTCCTTTTTTATCATTTTGGGTCAGTTTTTGGTCATTTTGTGTCATTTTGGCCATTTTTTGGGTCATTTTTGTAATTTTTGTGTCATGTTGTGTCTTTTTTTGTTTTTGTTTTGGTAATTCTGTGTCTTTTTTGTAACTTTTTGGTCATATTGTGTCTTTTTTGGTCATTTTGAGACAGCTAACATGAGTCAGTCAGGTTGAAATGTAGAGAGGCTGTAGTCAGTGATCAGATCCCTCTCCTCCTCCTCCTCCTCCTCCTCCTCCTCCTCCTCCTCCTCCATATGCTCTGATCCCTGGATCCACAGGGAAATGGATCCACACTTATAGATGCACTACAGATTTTTTGGTAACTTTTTGGTCATTTATGGGTGGTTTTGTGTCTTATTTGGGTTATTTTGTGTCTTCTTTGTCATTTTTGGGTGATTTTGTGTTAATTTTTTGGTCATTTTTGCCTTTTTTGTCATTTTGGTGCATTTTATGGTCATTTTTGGGTGGTTTTGTGTCTTTTTTGGGTCATTGTGTGTCTTTTAGTCATTTTTTGGTCATATTTTGTAATTTTTGGGTGATTTTGTGTCATTCTGTGTCTTTTTTGGTCATTTTGGGTAATTTTTGGGTCATTTAAGGGTGGTTTTGTGTCTTATTTGGGTTATTTTGTGTCTTTTTTGTCATTTTTGGGTGATTTTGTGTCATTTTTTGGTCATTTTTTTTGCCCTTTTTGTCATTTTGGGTCATTTTTTGGTCATTTATGGGTGATTTTGTGTCATTTTGTAATTTTTGGTAATTCTGTGTCTTTTTTTGTCAATTTGGGTAATTTTTTGGTCATTTTGTGTCATTTTGGCCATTTTTTTGGGTCATTTTTGTAATTTTTGTGTCATGTTGTGTCTTTTTTTGTTTTTGTTTTGGTAATTCTGTGTCTTTTTTGTAACTTTTTGGTCATATTGTGTCTTATTTGGTCATTTTGAGTCAGCTAACAGCTCCTCCTCCTCCTCCTCCATATGCTCTGATCCCCAGATCCACAGGGAAATGGATCCACACTTATATATGCACTACAGATTTATTGGTCATTTTGTGTCATTTTTTATGGGTGGTATTGTGTCTTTTTTGGGTTATTTGTGTCTTTTTTGTCATTTTTTGTCATTTTTGGGTGATTTTGTGTCTTTTTTGGTAATTGTGTATTTTTTTGGTCATTTTGGGTAATTTTTTTGGTCATTTATGGGTGGTTTTGTGTCTTATTTGGGTTATTTTGTGTCTTTTTTGTCATTTTTTGTCATTTTTTTGCCTTTTTTGTAATTTTGGGTCATTTTTTGGTCATTTATGGGTGGTTTTGTGTCTTTTTTGGGTCACTGTGTGTCTTTTTGTCATTTTTTGGTCATATTTTGTCATTTTTGGGTGATTTTGTGTCTTTTGTCATTTTTGGTAATTCTGTGTCTTTTTTTGTCATTTTGGGTAATTTTTGGGACATTTTGTGTCCTTTTGGTCATATTTTGTAATTTTTGGGTGATTTTGGGTCATTTTTTGTAATTTTTGGGTGATTATGTGTCTTTTTGTGTCATATTGTGTCTTTTTTGTCTTTTTTTGATAATTCTGTGTCTTTTTTGTAACTTTTTGGTCATATTGTGTCTTTTTTGGTCATTTTGTGTTTTTTTGTTTTTTTGTCATTTTGAGTCAGCTAACATGAGTCAGTCAGGTTGAGGTGTAGAGAGGCTGTAGTCAGTGATCAGATCCCTCTCCTCCTCCTCCTCCTCCTCCTCCTCCTCCTCCTCCTCCTCCTCCATATGCTCTGATCCCCGGATCAGAAACAAGACGGCGACGAGTGTAACGATGAACTCGATGCCTCAAACGGGCCACAAACCAACAGGTGACACGTAATGACTACGTCCATTATTTATACAGTCTATGCACCCAACACATTTCCAATACTTGAATTCATTCCATTCAAGACACACCACTCAGCACTCAGGTTGCTGCGTGCAATGCTATGAAAGGCCCATGTACGCATGCTCCAGAGATTCAATGGTTTCCACTCGACAGCTAAAGACGTGAGAGAAGAATTGTGAATCACAGGTTGAAGGACAGAGTGTTAGAGAGTTTCAGCAGACGGTTTCCACTTACCTTGGGCAGGAAGGAGGCCTAGCATACTGGCTTCTCTCAGAACAGCTGTTCTTTCTGCTATCACTCTGCAGAAGAGCTAAAGAATCCAGGACTGACAATAGGAGAGCGTTCTTTGTGGTTTTATCAAAACTCTTGCAAGAGCCAACCAACACCACGGAGAGCTGCAGAATGAAGCGTACCAAGTCTGTTCTGTTCCCTTTTATACAGTACTTGATCACTCCAAGATCACACAGCTGTAGCTTATAAAACATCACTGTGACTCTCCAAATATGGTTTGTGAAAACTGACTGTTGGTGGTATCAGTATCTGTTATGCAGCATAAGTCACAAGCACAAAGCTGTGCGGTAACAATCTCCGTGGAGGACCCCGTGGTTGTTGTGCTTAGTGTTTGGGGGTAGCATGTGCATTTACAGCAAGGGAAATTCCTTCGTCATGCATGGATTGCCTTTATATGACAGCTAGACAGAGAGAAGCTGCTGTTTAATGCTTGGAAGGTCTCCTGCCTTCCCTAATTGTTGGAAAACCTCGGGGAGGACAAAGGTCTGTGTCACACGGGCCTGAGGGACATGAGGATGATGTGTTAACGGAGAGGATGGCGTCTGGATTTATTTTCCAGGAAATAATTGGAAGTGGCAGTAACCAGTCGCATTAGCCGGTCGCATTAGCCGGTGGCAGTAACCGGTCACATTAGCCGGTCGCATTAACCGGTGGCAGTAACCGGTCACATTAGCCGGTTGCATTAGCTGGTGGCAGTAACCGGTCACATTAGCCGGTTGCATTAGCCGGTGGCAGTAACCGGTCACATTAGCCGGTGGCATTAGCTGGTGGCAGTAACCGGTCACATTAGCCGGTCGCATTAGCCGGTGGCAGTAACCGGTCACATTAGCCGGTGGCAGTAACCGGTCACATTAGCCGGTCGCATTAGCCGGTGGCAGTAACCGGTCACATTAGCCGGTTGCATTAGCCGGTGGCAGTAACCGGTCACATTAGCCGGTGGCAGTAATTGGTAACATTAGCCGGTGGCAGTAACCGGTCACATTAGCCGGTCGCATTAGCCGGTGACAGTAACCGGTCACATTAGCCGGTCGCATTAGCCGGTGGCAGTAACCAGTCACATTAGCCGGTGGCAGTAACCGGTCACATTAGCCGGTCGCATTAGCCGGTCACATTAGCTGGTGGCAGTAACCGGTCACATTAGCCGGTCACATTAGCTGGTGGCAGTAACCGGTCACATTAGCCGGTCACATTAACTGGTGGCAGTAACCGGTCACATTAGCCGGTCAGTAGCGACGGCACAAAGTGTCTAACTGAGGTCAACAGAAAGGCGCCATATTCACCTGCTGAAACGACGCATATCTCTACCCAGTGGTGAGGAGGAGGACACGTTCCCGTCAGTTATTCAATTTTCTCAGTTGCATGTAAACTGGAACAAGGACAGAAGTCTAATTAGGCGCCATAATGAATTTTAAGCTTAGCTCGCTTAAACTGTGCATGTAAATGCACTGATTGTGACACTGGTGTGTTTGTTTGCTTTACTTTGTTTTTTAGAATAAATACTTTTTTTGGAATATGTGACATCATCAAACAGCAGCTTAAGATGAATGTAAACTGTCTGAGATCAGCCACTTGGCCCGAGGAGCAGTTCTTAAAGCAAATCTTATGGGACGGCTTTTATCATTTAAATTAGCTATACCTTCATAGTGTTTTTGTATTATATTTCTCAGAGTCTTCTGCTGTTTCCAGTGCGATGACACAGTGAAGAGGTGGATCTGTGAGCCACCTGAAGCAGAAGCTTCTGCTACAGCAAACCAAATAAGACACTGATGTGTCTACTCACCCCTGAAGGACAACACAGTGTTTGTTTCTGCTATTTTTAAAATAAATAAATGATTAATCCACTCCTTAGGCTTTTCACATACTCTCTCTCTCTCTCTCTCTCTCGCTCTCTCAGGCTATAACAAACATTTGAACTGCTGTGACTGATCTGAAGCAGCTGTAACTAACAGTTGAACAGCCATTACTGGGCTCACCATGTTCTGAAAGTGTGAGGGAAATCCAATTAGGTTAGGAAATGTAGTGATGAACTGCTAATTTGATACACTAGTGCAGTGCCCGTAGGAAGTATGTATCCGTTAGCATGCTAATCGTGGAACCTGGTCTCACAGGAATAGCG